>NC_083360.1:48343744-48346244 GCF_030254825.1 Meriones unguiculatus | reverse complement strand
AAGCACAACTTTGTAGACTAATTCACATATGTGTCGCCTGTTCAATTATTATAACAGGAAAACTGAAAAGTGATATAACCCTCACCCTAACCCTAACCCTAACCCAAAGCCCCTAACCCTAACCCTAACCCTAACGCTAACCCTAACCCTAACCCCTAACCCTAACCCTAACCCTAACCCTAACCCTAACCCCTAACCCTAACCCTAACCCTAACCGTAACCCTAACCATATCCCTTACCCAGCCCTAACCTAACCCTAACCCTAACCCTAACCCTAACCCCTAACCCTAACCCTAACCCTAACCGTAACCCTAATCATATCCCTTACCTAGCCCTAACCTAACCCTAACCCTAACCCTAACCCTAACCCTAATTTGTTCCTACAAGTTTCCAAGGAAAGAACGTAAAGGATAAGCACTACTTTGTAAACTGAATCACATGTTTGTCACTCGCTCAATTAGGAATACAGGAAAACCGAAAAGTGTTATCTCGTACTGTACGGCACAGAAACAAGTTTCCATCGAAAGAACAGAAACGCAAAGCACAACTTTTTAAACGAATTCACATACGTGTCGCCTGTTCAATTATTATAACAGGAAAACTGAAAAGTGATATAACGCACTGTACAGCACAGAAACATGTTTCCATCGAAAGAACAGAAACACAAAGCACAACTTTGTAAACTAATTCACATACGTGTC
This sequence comes from Meriones unguiculatus, assembly GCF_030254825.1. Lineage (NCBI taxonomy): Eukaryota > Metazoa > Chordata > Mammalia > Rodentia > Muridae > Meriones > Meriones unguiculatus. The sequence continues at coordinate 48,345,543 of NC_083360.1, read as the reverse complement.
GCCTGTTCAATTATTATAACAGGAAAACTGAAAAGTGATATAACGCACGGTACAGCACAGGAACAAGTTTCCATCGAAAGAACAGATAAGCAAAGCACAACTTTTTAAACGAATTCACATACGTGTCGCCTGTTCAATTATTATAACAGGAAAACTGAAAAGTGTTATCTCGCACTGTACTGCACAGAAACAAGTTTCCATCAAAAGAACAGAAACGCAAAGCACAACTTTGTAAACTAAATCACATACGTGTCGCCCGTTCAATTATTACAACAGGAAAACTGAAAAGTGATATATGACATTGTACAGCACAGGAACAACTTTCAAATGAAAGAACAAAAAAGAAAATCACTAATTTGTAAACTAAATCACCTGTGTGTCGCTCACTCAATTAGGAATACGGGAAAACTGAAAAGTGTTATCTCGCACTGTACGGCACAGAAACATGTTTCCATCGAAAGAACAGAAACACAAAGCACAAATTTGTAAACTAATTCACATACGTGTCGCCTGTTCAATTAATAAAACAGGAAAACTGAAAAGTGATATAACCCTCACCCTAACCCTAACCCTAACCCAAAGCCCCTAACCCTAACCCTAACCCTAACCCTAACCCCTAACCCTAACCCTAACCCTAACCCCTAACCCCTAACCCTAACCCTAACCCTAACCGTAACACTAACCATATCCCTTACCCAGCCCTAACCTAACCCTAACCCTAACCCTAATCCTAACCCTAACTTGTTCCTAAAAATTTTCCAAGGAAAGAACATAAATGAAAAGCACTACTTTGTAAACTGAATCACATGTGTGTCACTCGCTCAATTAGGAATACACGAAAACCGAAAAGTGTTATCTCGCACTGTACGGCACAGAAACAATTTTCCATCGAAAGAACAGAAAAGCAAAGCACAACTTTTTAAACGAATTCACATACGTGTCGCCTGTTCAATTATTATAACAGGAAAACTGAAAAGTGATATAACGCACTGTACAGCACAGAAACATGTTTCCATCGAAAGAACAGAAACACAAAGCACAAATTTGTAAACTAATTCACATACGTGTCGCATGTTCAATTATTATAACAGGAAAACTGAAAAGTGATATAACCCTCACCCTAACCCTAACCCTAACCCAAAGCCCCTAACCCTAACCCTAACCCTAACCCTAACCCCTAACCCTAACCCTAACCCTAACCCTAACCCTAACCCTAACCGTAACCCTAACCATATCCCTTACCCAGCCCTAACCTAACCCTAACCCTAACCCTAACCCTAACTTGTTCCTAACAGGAACAAGTTTCCAAGGAAAGAACGTAAATATAAAGCACTACTTTGTAAACTGAATCACATGTTTGTCACTCGCTCAATTAGGAATACAGGAAAACCGAAAAGTGTTATCTCGAACTCTACGGCACAGAAACAAGTTTCCATCGAAAGAACAGAAACGCAAAGCACAACTTTGTAAACTAAATCACATATGTGTCGCCCGTTCAATTATTACAACAGGAAAACTGAAAAGTGATATATGACATTGTACAGCACAGGAACAAGTTTCAAATGAAAGAACAAAAAAGAAAATCACTAATTTGTAAACTAAATCACGTGTGTGTCGCTCACTCAATTAGGAATACGGGAAAACTGAAAAGGGTTATCTCGCACTGTACGGCACAGAAACAAGTTTCCATTGAAATAACAGAAACTCAAAGCACAACTTTGTAAACTAATTCACATATGTGTCGCCTGTTCAATTATTATAACACGAAAACTGAAAAGTGATATAACCCTCACCCTAAC
>NC_083360.1:48336244-48338744 GCF_030254825.1 Meriones unguiculatus | reverse complement strand
AACCCTAACCCTAACCCTAACCCTAACCCCTAACCCTAACCCTAACCCTAACCCTACCCCCTAACCCTAACCCTAACCCTAACCGTAACCCTAACCATATCCCTTACCCAGCCCTAACCTAACCCTAACCCTAACCCTAACCCTAACCCTAACCCTAACTTGTTCCTAAAAAGTTTCCAAGGAAAGAACATAAATGAAAAGCACTACTTTGTAAACTGAATCACATGTGTGTCACTCGCTCAATTAGGAATACAGGAAAACCGAAAAGTGTTATCTCGCACTGTACGGCACAGAAACAATTTTCCATCGAAAGAACAGAAAAGCAAAGCACAACTTTTTAAACGAATTCACATACGTGTCGCCTGTTCAATTATTATACCAGGAAAACTGAAAAGTGATATAACGCACTGTACAGCACAGAAACATGTTTCCATCGAAAGAACAGAAAAACAAAGCACAACTTTGTAAACTAATTCACATACGTTTCGCCCGTTCAATTATTACAACAGGAAAACTGAAAAGTGATATAACCCTCACCCTAACCCTACCCGTAACCCAAAGCCCCTAACCCTAACCCTAACCCTAACCCTAACCCCTAACCCTAACCCTAACCCTAACCCTAACCCTAACCCCTAACCCTAACCCTAACCCTAACCTAATTCACATATGTGTCGCCTGTTCAATTATTATAACAGGAAAACTGAAAAGTGATATAACCCTCACCCTAACCCTAACCCTAACCCTAACCCTAACCCTAACCCCTAACCCTAACCCTAACCCTAACCCTAACACCTAACCCTAACCCTAACCCTAACCCTACCCCCTAACCATATCCCTTACCCAGCCCTAACCTAACCCTAACCCTAACCCTAACCCTAACCCTAACCCTAACTTGTTCCTACAAGTTTCCAAGGAAAGAACTTAAATGAAAAGCACTACTTTGTAAACTGAATCACATGTGTGTCACTCGCTCAATTAGGAATACACGAAAACCGAAAAGTGTTATCTCGCACTGTACGGCACAGAAACAATTTTCCATCGAAAGAACAGAAAAAGCAAAGCACAACTTTTTAAACGAATTCACATACGTGTCGCCTGTTCAATTATTATAACAGGAAAACTGAAAAGTGATATAACGCACTGTACAGCACAGAAACATGTTTCCATCGAAAGAACAGAAACACAAAGCACAACTTTGTAAACTAATTCACATACGTGTCGCCTGTTCAATTATTATAACAGGAAAACTGAAAAGTGATATAACGCACGGTACAGCACAGGAACAAGTTTCCATCGAAAGAACAGAAAAGCAAAGCACAACTTTTTAAACGAATTCACATACGTGTTGCCTGTTCAATTATTATAACAGGAAAACTGAAAAGTGTTATCTCGCACTGTACTGCACAGAAACAAGTTTCCATCGAAAGAACAGAAACGCAAAGCACAACTTTGTAAACTAAATCACATACGTGTCGCCCGTTCAATTATTACAACAGGAAAACTGAAAAGTGATATATGACATTGTACAGCACAGGAACAAGTTTCAAATGAAAGAACAAAAAAGAAAATCACTAATTTGTAAACTAAATCACGTGTGTGTCGCTCACTCAATTAGGAATACGGGAAAACTGAAAAGTGTTATCTCGCACTGTATGGCACAGAAACAAATTTCTATTGAAATATCAGAAACTCAAAGCACAACTTTGTAAACTACTTCACATATGTGTCGCCTGTTCAATTATTATAACAGGAAAACTGAAAAGTGATATAACCCTCACCCTAACCCTAACCCTAACCCTAACCCTAACCCTAACCAATAACCCTAACCCTAACCCTAACCCCTAACCCTAACCCTAACCCTAACCGTAACCCTAACCATATCCCTTATTCAGCCCTAACCTAACCCTAACTCTAACCCTAACCCTAACCCTAACCCTAACCCTAATCCTAACCCTAACCCTAACCCTAACCCTAACTTGTTCCTAACAGGAACAAGTTTCCAAGGAAAGAACATAAATGAAAAGCACTACTTTGTAAACTGAATCACATGGGTGTCACTCGCTCAATTAGGAATACAGGAAAACCGAAAAGTGTTATCTCGCACTGTACGGCACAGAAACAATTTTCCATCGAAAGAACAGAAAAGCAAAGCAAAACTTTTTAAACGAATTCACATACGTGTCGCCTGTTCAATTATTATATCAGGAAAATTGAAAAGTGATATAACGCACTGTACAGCACAGAAACATGTTTCCATCGAAAGAACAGAAACACAAAGCACAACTTTGTAAACTAATTCACATACGTGTCTCCTGTTCAATTATTATAACAGGAAAACTGAAAAGTGATATAACCCTCACCCTAACCCTAACCCTAACCCTAACCCTAATCCTAACCCTAACCCTAACCCTAACCCTAACTTGTTCCTAACAGGAACAAGTTTCCAAGGAAAGAACGTAAATATAAAGCACTACTTTGTAAACTGAATCACATGTTTGTC
>NC_083360.1:48318744-48333744 GCF_030254825.1 Meriones unguiculatus | reverse complement strand
TTGTAAACTGAATCACATGTTTGTCACTCGCTCTATTAGGAATACAGGAAAACCGAAAAGTGTTATCTCGCACTGTACGGCACAGAAACAAGTTTCCATTGACAAAACAGAAACGCAAAGCACAACTTTGTAGACTAATTCACATATGTGTCGCCTGTTCAATTATTATAACAGGAAAACTGAAAAGTGATATAACCCTCACCCTAACCCTAACCCTAACCCTAACCCCTAACCCTAACCCTAACCCTAACCCCTAACCCTAACCCTAACCCTAACCCTACCCCCTAACCCTAACCCTAACCCTAACCGTAACCCTAACCATATCCCTTACCCAGCCCTAACCCTAACACTAACCCTAACCCTAACCCTAACCCTAACCCTAACTTGTTCCTAAAAAGTTTCCAAGGAAAGAACATAAATGAAAAGCACTACTTTGTAAACTGAATCACATGTTTGTCACTCGCTCAATTAGGAATACAGGAAAACCGAAAAGTGTTATCTCGCACTGTACGGCACAGAAACAATTTTCCATCGAAAGAACAGAAAAGCAAAGCACAACTTTTTAAACGAATTCACATACGTGTCGCCTGTTCAATTATTGTAACAGGAAAACTGAAAAGTGATATAACGCACTGTACAGCACAGAAACATGTTTCCATCGAAAGAACAGAAACACAAAGCACAACTTTGTAAACTAATTCACATACGTGTCTCCTGTTCAATTATTATAACAGGAAAACTGAAAAGTGATATAACCCTCACCCTAACCCTAACCCTAACCAAAAGCCCCTAACCCTAACCCTAACCCTAACCCTAACCCTAACCCCTAACCCTAACCCTAACCCTAACCGTAACCCTAACAATATCCCTTACCCAGCCCTAACCTAACCTAACTCTAACCCTAACCCTAACCCTAACCCTAACCCTAATCCTAACCCTAACCCTAACCCTAACCCTAACTTGTTCCTAACAGGAACAAGTTTCCAAGGAAAGAACGTAAATATGAAGCACTACTTTGTAAACTGAATCACATGTTTGTCACTCGCTCAATTAGGAATACAGGAAAACCGAAAAGTGTTATCTCGAACTCTACGGCACAGAAACAAGTTTCCATTGAAAGAACAGAAACTCAAAGCACAACTTTGTAAACTAATTCACATATGTGTCGCCTGTTCAATTATTATAACAGGAAAACTGAAAAGTGATATAACCCTAACCCTAAAACTAACCCTAAGCCCCTAACCCTAACCCTAACCCTAACCCCTAACCCTAACCCTAACCCTAACCCTATCCCTAAACCCTAACCCTAACCCTAACCCTAACCTTAACCCTAACCATATCCCTTACCCAGCCCTAACCTAACCCTAACCCTAACCCTAACCCTAACCCTAACCTTAACGTGTTCCTAAAAAGTTTCCAAGGAAAGAACATAAATGAAAAGCACTACTTTGTAAACTGAATCACATGTTTGTCACTCGCTCAATTAGGAATACACGAAAACCGAAAAGTGTTATCTCGCACTGTACGGCACAGAAACAAGTTTCCATTGAAATAACAGAAACTCAAAGCACAACTTTGTAAACTACTTCACATATGTGTCGCCTGTTCAATTATTATAACAGGAAAACTGAAAAGTGATATAACCCTCACCCTAACCCTAACCCTAACCAAAGCCCCTAACCCTATCCCTAACCCTAACCCTAACCCTAACCAATAACCCTAACCCTAACCCTAACCCCTAACCCTAACCCTAACCCTAACCGTAACCCTAACCATATCCCTTATTCAGCCCTAACCTAACCCTAACTCTAACCCTAACCCTAACCCTAACCCTATCCCTAATCCTAACCCTAACCCTAACCCTAACCCTAACTTGTTCCTAACAGGAACAAGTTTCCAAGGAAAGAACGTAAATATAAAGCACTACTTTGTAAACTGAATCACATGTTTGTCACTCGCTCAATTAGGAATACAGTAAAACCGAAAAGTGTTATCTCGAACTCTATGGCACAGAAACACGTTTCCATCGAAAGAACAGAAACGCAAAGCACAACTTTGTAAACTAAATCACATATGTGTCGCCCGTTCAATTATTACAACAGGAAAACTGAAAAGTGATATATGACATTGTACAGCACAGGAACAAGTTTCAAATGAAAGAACAAAATAGAAAATCACTAATTTTTAAACTAAATCACGTGTGTGTCGCTCACTCAATTAGGAATACGGGAAAACTGAAAAGGGTTATCTCGCACTGTACGGCACAGAAACAAGTTTCCATTGAAATAACAGAAACTCAAAGCACAACTTTGTAAACTAATTCACATATGTGTCGCCTGTTCAATTATTATAACAAGAAAACTGAAAAGTGATATAACCCTCACCCTAACCCTAACCCTAACCCTAACCCCTAACCCTAACCCTAACCCTAACCCTAACCCCTAATTCTAACTCTAACCCTAACCCTAACCCTAACCCTAACTTGTTCCTAAAAAGTTTCCAAGGAAAGAACATAAATGAAAAGCACTACTTTGTAAACTGAATCACATGTGTGTCACTCGCTCAATTAGGAATACAGGAAAACCGAAAAGTGTTATCTCGCACTGTACGGCACAGAAACAATTTTCCATCGAAAGAACAGAAAAGCAAAGCACAACTTTTTAAACGAATTCACATACGTGTCGCCTGTTCAATTATTATACCAGGAAAACTGAAAAGTGATATAACGCACTGTACAGCACAGAAACATGTTTCCATCGAAAGAACAGAAAAACAAAGCACAACTTTGTAAACTAATTCACATACGTGTCGCCCTTTCAATTATTACAACAGGAAAACTGAAAAGTGATATAACCCTCACCCTAACCCTAACCGTAACCCAAAGCCCCTAACCCTAACCCTAACCCTAACCCTAACCCCTAACCCTAACCCTAACCCTAACCCTAACCCTAACCCCTAACCCTAACCCTAACCCTAACCTAATTCACATATGTGTCGCCTGTTCAATTATTATAACAGGAAAACTGAAAAGTGATATAACCCTCACCCTAACCCTAACCCTAACCCCTAACCCTAACCCTAACCCTAACCCTAACACCTAACCCTAACCCTAACCCTAACCCTATCCCCTAACCATATCCCTTACCCAGCCCTAACCTAACCCTAACCCTAACCCTAACCCTAACCCTAACTTGTTCCTACAAGTTTCCAAGGAAAGAACGTAAATGAAAAGCACTACTTTGTAAACTGAATCACATGTGTGTCACTCGCTCAATTAGGAATACACGAAAACCGAAAAGTGTTATCTCGCACTGTACGGCACAGAAACAATTTTCCATCGAAAGAACAGAAAAAGCAAAGCACAACTTTTTAAACGAATTCACATACGTGTCGCCTGTTCAATTATTATAACAGGAAAACTGAAAAGTGATATAACGCACTGTACAGCACAGAAACATGTTTCCATCGAAAGAACAGAAACACAAAGCACAACTTTGTAAACTAATTCACATACGTGTCGCCTGTTCAATTATTATAACAGGAAAACTGAAAAGTGATATAACGCACGGTACAGCACAGGAACAAGTTTCCATCGAAAGAACAGAAAAGCAAAGCACAACTTTTTAAACGAATTCACATACGTGTCGCCTGTTCAATTATTATAACAGGAAAACTGAAAAGTGTTATCTCGCACTGTACTGCACAGAAACAAGTTTCCATCGAAAGAACAGAAACGCAAAGCACAACTTTGTAAACTAAATCACATACGTGTCGCCCGTTCAATTATTACAACAGGAAAACTGAAAAGTGATATATGACATTGTACAGCACAGGAACAAGTTTCAAATGAAAGAACAAAAAAGAAAATCACTAATTTGTAAACTAAATCACGTGTGTGTCGCTCACTCAATTAGGAATACGGGAAAACTGAAAAGTGTTATCTCGCACTGTATGGCACAGAAACAAATTTCTATTGAAATAACAGAAACTCAAAGCACAACTTTGTAAACTTATTCACATATGTGTCGCCTGTTCAATTATTATAACAGGAAAACTGTAAAGTGATATAACCCTCACCCTAACCATAACCCTAACCCAAAGCCCCTAACCCTAACCCTAACCCTAACCCTATCCCAAACCCCTAACCCTAACCCTAACCCTAACCCTAACCCTAACCCCTAACCCTAACCCTAACCCTAACCGTAACCCTAAACATATCCCTTACCCAGCCCTAACCTAACCCTAACCCTAACCCTAACTTGTTCCTAACAGGAACAAGTTGTTTGTCACTCGCTCAATTAGGAATACAGGAAAACCGAAAAGTGTTATCTCGCACTGTACGGCACAGAAACAAGTTTCCATCGAAAGAACAGAAACGCAAAGCACAACTTTGTAAACTAAATCACATACGTGTCGCCCGTTCAATTATTACAACAGGAAAACTGAAAAGTGATATAACCCTCTGTGGGGAGCCGAGACTCAGATGCCACTAGCTGGCGCTGACATCTTGCCCTCAAAACTTAAACCTCCAGGGTGCACGCGCAGATGCGTATACACGCTAAAGATTGCGTGAGCACGCTAAGGATTGCGTGGGCACGCCGGTAAGAGTGAGCAGCCAACCAGGGTATTGACACGTCACAAGGCCGCTAGCATAATGGTCCTAGTCATCAGGCGGGGTAAAAGTAAGCAGCCAGTCAGGGTATTCACACGTCACTCAGGTGCGACCCCGGCTTATATAAACAGCGCTACTCCGGGGCCCGTCCTCTCCTTCGATCTCTTCCCCGTTTCCCCGCCCGGGGCCGCGGCCCTCGGGAAGCCGCCCGCGCCCACGAGGTGGCCGGGCGGCCTCTCTCTCCCCTCTTCATCGCGTGACTAATAAAGTTTACTGCGGAAGGATTCCTGTGGTCGCGTGCGTTTCTGCCGGCGAAACATTCACGCGGCGGCTCCCAACATCTGGTGCTGAAACCCGGGAACATTGCTGGGTAAGGAGGGCCCCCTTTAGCGGGGAGGAATTCAGAACCGCAACATTAAGGTTTGTCCTGAAAGACATGTTCGATCTCGACTTATCCCGTTTCTCATTTCGGCTAGCGGAAGCCCTTATGGCCTTCTCTGCTGTGATAGCCGCCATAGCTTTCCTTTTTTTGGTCTCGTGCAAATTCAAGGACTGCCTCGGGAGAAAGAGGAGTAGCAGGAGATTAAGGATAGGGGGGTTGCAAGACAACATGCCAGAATCAGGACGTGAGATGAGGTTAAGGGTCCCAATGGATAGAGATAGGGACGTCTCTAAGAAAAAAGGCCCTTCTGTGGACGTTAAAGCCACGGAAGAGAGAGGTCAGGGAAAGGACGCCCTGGTAATAAGAGGTAAAAGAAAAAGAAAAAACCCAATAAAAAGGCCTCTTTATCCAATAAGATTAAAATTCCCGCTAAATGCCTGGGCGCAGCCATCTTGGCTTTCATCAGAGGCTTCCACGTGGCTGGCAACTGGGCGCAGCCATCTTGGCTTTGGGAAAAATGGGTGGGACCTTGGGTATGTCAGCGGTCCCCACGTGGCCGGCGCCATCTTTGATTCAGGCTAGGAGGCCCCTGCCTCCCATGTGCTCTCCATATAATTCATTTAAAAGACTGGTGATTGTTCATTACAAAATGTTTTTATGCTCTTTTAAAAAAAAAAAAAATTCTAGCTAATAGGTTTGATATGGCTAAAATAATTTTTACAGTTTAAAATTGTTCTGTTAAGCAGTTAATTTTAAAGCTTGTTTAATCATTAAAAAATTTTGGTTGTGGGGGATTATAGATGCTCCACAGTGTTTACTGTATCAGCAACACCTGGTGGCTGTACTTGGTGTTGTCAGTCACAGCCTGCTAATGCTAACACATGGCCTGCCGCCATAATGGTTCAGCAATTAAAGGCACGTAAAGCTGTAGTTTGGCTGCCATGTTTGTTTAGGGTTTCCAGCTAAGTTTAGGGTTTCCAGCTGAGTTCAGTTACACGTGGCCAGCCACCATACTGGTCCGGAGATAAAGAGGGTAAAGCTATGAATTTGCCACCATTCTGTTCAGGTACTGTTCAATTTTATTTAAAGATTCCTTCTGCTAAATTAAAGCCCCTATTTGATATTTTGGAAGGGGATGTTCATATTTCTTCACCCAGAGCCTTAACACCGGCTGCAAGCCACGCTCTGCGAGTGGTAGAAAATGCTTTACAAGATGCCCAATTAAAACGTGTAGATAAAACTAAGGCCTTTGACCTGTGTGTCATTAAAACTAAACATTTGCCAACTGCTATATTATGGCAAGGTGGGTCCTTAGTGTGGGTTCATCCCAATGCCTCTCCTACAAAAATTATTGAATGGTATCCGGATGCAGTCGCTCAACTCGCACTTCGTGGGTTAAAAACAGCCATTACATACTTTGGGAGGGAGCCAAAGTCTTTAATAGTGCCTTATACGGCTCACCAAGTTCAGGTATTAACTGCTACCTCTGATATTTGGGCGGTGCTGGTTACCTCTTTTAGTGGTTCAATTGATAATCATTATCCAAAACATCCTATTTTGCAATTTGCCTTAACTCAGGAGGTAGTCTTCCCGCATGTAACGTCCCAAAAGCCACTTCGGGATGGACTGGTAGTCTATACAGATGGGTCAAAAACAGGAATAGGAGCTTATGTGGTTAATAATAAAGTTATTTCTAAGCAATATCATGAGACCTCGCCTCAAATTGTGGAATGTTTAGTGGTGTTAAAAGTTTTAAAAAAATTTCCAGGTCCCTTAAATATTGTTTCTGATTCTAGTTATGTGGTAAATGCAACCAAAATCTTAGAGGCTGCTGGATTAATTAAAGCGTCTAGCAAGCTTGCAAAAATTTTTCAAAAGATTCAGTTTGCCTTAATTACCAGAAGATACCCTGTTTTTATTACACACATCAGGGCTCATTCCGGTCTACCGGGGCCCATGTCCCGTGGAAACGACCTGGCAGATCGAGCCACAAAGATGATTGCATTTGCCCTCCTTTCAAATTTAAAATTGGCTAAGGAGTTTCATAAAAGATTTCATGTTACAGCTGAGACATTGCGTAATCGATTTAACATAACTAGAAAGAAAGCTAGAGATATTGTTACCCAATGTCAAAATTGCTGTCAGTTCTTAACTGTGCCTCATGTTGGGATTAATCCCAGAGGAATCTGTCCACTACAAGTGTGGCAGATGGATGTCACCCACATTTCATTTTTTGGTAAACTTCAATACTTGCATGTTTCTGTTGATACTTGCTCTGGAGTTATGTTTGCTTCTCCCCTGACTGGAGAAAAGGCAGCCCATGTTATTCAACATTGCCTGGAGGCATAGAGTGCCTGGGGAAAGCCCAAAATTCTAAAAACTGACAATGGGCCAGCCTATACTTCTCAAAAATTTAAACAGTTTTGTCATCAGATGGAAATAACCCATCTCACAGGGCTCCCCTACAACCCCCAAAGCCAGGGCATCATTGAACGTGCTCACCGCACCCTAAAATCCTATTTAATAAAACAAAGGGGAGGAGTCCAGGAGGCTCTGCCCTCAGTGCCACGAGTGACGGTTTCACTGGCACTCTTCACTCTCAATTTTTTAAATTTGGACAGTCAAGGCCATTCGGCTGCTGATCGCCACTGTTCAGGGCCTAACAGGCCCAAGGAGATGATTATATGGAAGGATGTCTTAACTGGACAGTGGAAAGGCCCGGATCCTATTTTAATAAGATCCAGGGGAGCTGTCTGTGTTTTTCCACAGGAAGAAAACAATCCATTCTGGGTACCGGAGCGCCTCACGCGAAAGCTCGTGACAGCTGAAGATGATCTTCCAACAGACACACCTGCTACTGCTGAAAGAATCAAGGACAGCGAGGAGGACCACTAATTCTACTCGAGTGGATTCATTGCCCACAGACTGGCTTTACCCTGGGTTTCTTCTGCCTTTTCTTACTTCAGATTGGGTGGGGGTCGGAATGTTTGGTGTAGCATTGTGTCGTGGCTTAGTGTTTTTTACTCTGGTTGTTCTGCAAACTCTATACCCAAAAAAAACGTGACTAGGTCGCAATCGCGCAAGCACTAGCACCCTTGGAACAAGGATCGTCTCCCAAAAATTTGGTTATCCATGTTAAAAAATTAAAACAGACTGTGACACTCAGTCGATGCACCTCAGGGGTTTCACCCATTGCACTGAGTCGATGAGTGATCCAGGTTAATGTTGCCTTTGCCTAAACGGTTATGGTACCTAGACAGGAGGGTGACAGCTCTTGCACTCCCTGGAATTTTATTCCATTGCACGGGAATGAGTGTCACCTCCTTTCTGAGATGTGGTACCTAGACAGGAGGGTGACAGCTCTTGCACTCCCTGGAATTTTATTCCATTGCACGGGAATGAGTGTCACCTCCTTTTAAAAATCTTCTCCCCTAGCCCCTGCACCCAGAGGACTTGTTTCCATTGCACCTGGTGGGGTAAGGGAGTAATCTAAAGCTTTTGATCGCTTACTCCCCAAAGAAGGAGTTTGCTTGATCGAGCTTAGGGCCCTCTTGTACCGTGCTTATAGGCTTTTAGGCAGTTTTCATTTATTTATTTATAACAAAAAGGGAGATGTGGGGAGCCGAGACTCAGATGCCACTAGCTGGCGCTGACATCTTGCCCTCAAAACTTAAACCTCCAGGGTGCACGCGCAGATGCGTATAAACGCTAAAGATTGCGTGAGCACGCTAAGGATTGCGTAGGCACGCCGGTAAGAGTGAGCAGCCAACCAGGGTATTGACACGTCACAAGGCCGCTAGCATAATGGTCCTAGTCATCAGGCGGGGTAAAAGTAAGCAGCCAGTCAGGGTATTCACACGTCACTCAGGTGCGACCCCGGCTTATATAAACAGCGCTACTCCGGGGCCCGTCCTCTCCTTCGATCTCTTCCCCGTTTCCCCGCCCGGGGCCGCGGCCCTCGGGAAGCCGCCCGCGCCCACGAGGTGGCCGGGCGGCCTCTCTCTCCCCTCTTCATCGCGTGACTAATAAAGTTTACTGCGGAAGGATTCCTGTGGTCGCGTGCGTTTCTGCCGGCGAAACATTCACGCGGCGGCTCCCAACAACCCTCACCCTAACCCTAACCCAAAGCCCCTAACCCTAACCCTAACCCTAAACATAACCCTAACCCTAACCCTAACCCTAACCGTAACCCTAACCATATCCCTTACCCAGCCCTAACCTAACCCTAACCCTAACCCTAACTTGTTCCTAACAGGAAAAAGTTTCCAAGGAAAGAACGTAAATATAAAGCACTACTTTGTAAACTGAATCACATGTTTGTCACTCGCTCAATTAGGAATACAGGAAAACCGAAAAGTGTTATCTCGAACTCTACGGCACAGAAACAAGTTTCCATCGAAAGAACAGAAACGCAAAGCACAACTTTGTAAACTAAATCACATATGTGTCGCCCGTTCAATTATTACAACAGGAAAACTGAAAAGTGATATATGACATTGTACAGCACAGGAACAAGTTTCAAATGAAAGAACAAAAAAGAAAATCACTAACTTGTAAACTAAATCACCTGTGTGTCGCTCACTCAATTAGGAATACGGGAAAACTGAAAAGGGTTATCTCGCACTGTACGGCACAGAAACAAGTTTCCATTGAAATAACAGAAACTCAAAGCACAACTTTGTAAACTAATTCACATATGTGTCGCCTGTTCAATTATTATAACAGGAAAACTGAAAAGTGATATAACCCTCACCCTAACCCTAACCCTAACCCCTAACCCTAACCCTAACCCCTAACCCTAACCCTAACCCTAACCCTAACCCTACCCCCAAACCCTAACCCCAACCCTAACCGTACCCCTAACCATATCCCTTACCCAGCCCTAACCTAACCCTAACCCTAACCCTAACCCTAACCCTAACACTAACTTGTTCCTAAAAAGTTTCCAAGGAAAGAACATAAATGAAAAGCACTACTTTGTAAACTGAATCACATGTGTGTCACTCGCTCAATTAGGAATACAGGAAAACCGAAAAGTGTTATCTCGCACTGTACGGCACAGAAACAATTTTCCATCGAAAGAACAGAAAAGCAAAGCACAACTTTTTAAACGAATTCACATACGTGTCGCCTGTTCAATTATTATACCAGGAAAACTGAAAAGTGATATAACGCACTGTACAGCACAGAAACAAGTTTCCATCGAAAGAACAGAAACGCAAAGCACAACTTTGTAAACTAAATCACATATGTGTCGCCCGTTCAATTATTACAACAGGAAAACTGAAAAGTGATATATGACATTGTACAGCACAGGAACAAGTTTCAAATGAAAGAACAAAAAAGAAAATCACTAACTTGTAAACTAAATCACCTGTGTGTCGCTCACTCAATTAGGAATACGGGAAAACTGAAAAGGGTTATCTCGCACTGTACGGCACAGAAACAAGTTTCCATTGAAATAACAGAAACTCAAAGCACAACTTTGTAAACTAATTCACATATGTGTCGCCTGTTCAATTATTATAACAGGAAAACTGAAAAGTGATATAACCCTCACCCTAACCCTAACCCTAACCCTAACCCCTAACCCTAACCCTAACCCTAACCCCTAACCCTAACCCTAACCCTAACCCTACCCCCAAACCCTAACCCCAACCCTAACCGTACCCCTAACCATATCCCTTACCCAGCCCTAACCTAACCCTAACCCTAACCCTAACCCTAACCCTAACACTAACTTGTTCCTAAAAAGTTTCCAAGGAAAGAACATAAATGAAAAGCACTACTTTGTAAACTGAATCACATGTGTGTCACTCGCTCAATTAGGAATACAGGAAAACCGAAAAGTGTTATCTCGCACTGTACGGCACAGAAACAATTTTCCATCGAAAGAACAGAAAAGCAAAGCACAACTTTTTAAACGAATTCACATACGTGTCGCCTGTTCAATTATTATACCAGGAAAACTGAAAAGTGATATAACGCACTGTACAGCACAGAAACAAGTTTCCATCGAAAGAACAGAAACGCAAAGCACAACTTTGTAAACTAAATCACATATGTGTCGCCCGTTCAATTATTACAACAGGAAAACTGAAAAGTGATATATGACATTGTACAGCACAGGAACAAGTTTCAAATGAAAGAACAAAAAAGAAAATCACTAACTTGTAAACTAAATCACCTGTGTGTCGCTCACTCAATTAGGAATACGGGAAAACTGAAAAGGGTTATCTCGCACTGTACGGCACAGAAACAAGTTTCCATTGAAATAACAGAAACTCAAAGCACAACTTTGTAAACTAATTCACATATGTGTCGCCTGTTCAATTATTATAACAGGAAAACTGAAAAGTGATATAACCCTCACCCTAACCCTAACCCTAACCCTAACCCCTAACCCTAACCCTAACCCTAACCCCTAACCCTAACCCTAACCCTAACCCTACCCCCAAACCCTAACCCCAACCCTAACCGTACCCCTAACCATATCCCTTACCCAGCCCTAACCTAAACCTAACCCTAACACTAACCCTAACCCTAACACTAACTTGTTCCTAAAAAGTTTCCAAGGAAAGAACATAAATGAAAAGCACTACTTTGTAAACTGAATCACATGTGTGTCACTCGCTCAATTAGGAATACAGGAAAACCGAAAAGTGTTATCTCGCACTGTACGGCACAGAAACAATTTTCCATCGAAAGAACAGAAAAGCAAAGCACAACTTTTTAAACGAATTCACATACGTGTCGCCTGTTCAATTATTATACCAGGAAAACTGAAAAGTGATATAACGCACTGTACAGCACAGAAACATGTTTCCATCGAAAGAACAGAAAAACAAAGCACAACTTTGTAAACTAATTCACATACGTGTCGCCCGTTCAATTATTACAACAGGAAAACTGAAAAGTGATATAACCCTCACCCTAACCCTAACCGTAACCCAAAGCCCCTAACCCTAACCCTAACCCTAACCCCTAACCCTAACCCTAACCCTAACCCTAACCCCTAACCCTAACCCTAACCCTAACCTAATTCATATATGTGTCGCCTGTTCAATTATTATAACAGGAAAACTGAAAAGTGATATAACCCTCACCCTAACCCTAACCCTAACCCTAACCCTAACCCTAATCCTAACCCTAACCCTAACCCTAACCCTAACTTGTTCCTAAAAGGAACAAGTTTCCAAGGAAAGAACGTAAATAAAAAGCACTACTTTGTAAACTGAATCACATGTTTGTCACTAGCTCAATTAGGAATACAGGAAAACCGAAAAGTGTTATCTCGAACTCTACGGCACAGAAACAAGTTTCCATAGAAAGATCAGAAACGCAAAGCACAACTTGTAAACTAAATCACATATGTGTCGCCCGTTCAATTATTACAACAGGAAAACTGAAAAGTGATATATGACATTGTACAGCACAGGAACAAGTTTCAAATGAAAGAACAAAAAAGAAAATCACTAATTTGTAACAAAATCACGTGTGTGTCGCTCACTCAATTAGGAATACGGGAAAACTGAAAAGGGTTATCTCGCACTTTACGGCACAGAAACAAGTTTCCATTGAAATAACAGAAACTCAAAGCACAACTTTCTAAACTAATTCACATATGTGTCGCCTGTTCAATTATTATAACAGGAAAACTGAAAAGTGATATAACCCTCACCCTAACCCTAACCCTAACCCTAACCCTAACCCTATCCCAAACCCCTAACCCTAACCCTAACCCTAACCCTAACCCTAACCCTAACCCCTAACCCTAACCCTAACCCAAACCGTAACCCTAAACATATCCCTTACCCAGCCCTAACCTAACCCTAACCCTAACCCTAACTTGTTCCTAACAGGAACAAGTTATTTGTCACTCGCTCAATTAGGAATACAGGAAAACCGAAAAGTGTTATCTCGCACTGTACGGCACAGAAACAAGTTTCCATCGAAAGAACAGAAACGCAAAGCACAACTTTGTAAACTAAATCACATACGTGTCGCCCGTTCAATTATTACAACAGGAAAACTGAAAAGTGATAAAACCCTCACCCTAACCCTAACCCTAACCCAAAGCCCCTAACCCTAACCCTAACCCTAAACCTAACCCTAACCCCTAACCCTAACCCTAACCCTAACCCTAACCCCTAACCCTAACCCTAACCCTAACTTGTTCCTACAAGTTTCCAAGGAAAGAACCTAAATGAAAAGCACTACTTTGTAAACTGAATCACATGTGTGTCACTCGCTCAATTAGGAATACAGGAAAACCTAAAAGTGTTATCTCGCACTGTACGGCACAGAAACAATTTTCCATCGAAAGAACAGAAAAAGCAAAGCACAACTTTTTAAACGAATTCATATACGTGTCGCCTGTTCAATTATTATAACAGGAAAACTGAAAAGTGATATAACGCACTGTACAGCACAGAAACATGTTTCCATCGAAAGAACAGAAACACAAAGCACAACTTTGTAAACTAATTCACATACGTGTTGCCTGTTCAATTATTATAACAGGAAAACTGAAAAGTGATATAACGCACGGTACAGCACAGGAACAAGTTTCCATCGAAAGAACAGAAAAGCAAAGCACAACTTTTTAAACGAATTCACATACGTGTCGCCTGTTCAATTATTATAACAGGAAAACTGAAAAGTGTTATCTCGCACTGTACTGCACAGAAACAAGTTTCCATCGAAAGAACAGAAACGCAAAGCACAACTTTGTAAACTAAATCACATACGTGTCGCCCGTTCAATTATTACAACAGGAAAACTGAAAAGTGATATATGACATTGTACAGCACAGGAACAAGTTTCAAATGAAAGAACAAAAAAGAAAATCACTAATTTGTAAACTAAATCACCTGTGAGTCGCTCACTCAATTAGGAATACGGGAAAACTGAAAAGTGTTATCTCGCACTGTAAGGCACAGAAACAAATTTCCATTGAAATAACAGAAACTCAAAGCACAACTTTGTAAACTACTTCACATATGTGTCGCCTGTTCAATTATTATAACAGGAAAACTGAAAAGTGATATAACCCTCACCCTAACCCTAACCCTAACCCGAAGCCCCTAACCCTAACCCTAACCCTAACCCTAACCCTAACCCCTAACCCTAACCCTAACCCTAACCCTAACCCCTAACCCTAACCCTAACCCTAACCCTAACCCTAACCGTAACCCTAACCATATCCCTTACCCAGCCCTAACCTAACCCTAACCCTAACCCTAACCCTAACTTGTTCCTAACAGGAAAAAGTTTCCAAGGAAAGAACGTAAATATAAAGCACTACTTTGTAAACTGAATCACATGTGTGTCACTCGCTCAATTAGGAATACAGGAAAACCGAAAAGTGTTATCTCGCACTGTACGGCACAGAAACAAGTTTCCATCGAAAGAACAGAAACGCAAAGCACAACTTTGTAAATTAAATCACATATGTGTCGCCCGTTCAGTTATTACAACAGGAAAACTGAAAAGTGATATATGACATTGTACAGCACAGGAACAAGTTTCAAATGAAAGAACAAAAAAGAAAATCACTAATTTGTAAACTAAATCACGTGTGTGTCGCTCACTCAATTAGGAATACGGGAAAACTGAAAAGGGTTATCTCGCACTGTACGGCACAGAAACAAGTTTCCATTGAAATAACAGAAACTCAAAGCACAACTTTGTAAACTAATTCACATATGTGTCGCCTGTTCAATTATTATAACAGGAAAACTGAAAAGTGATATAACCCTCACCCTAACCCTAACCCTAACCCTAACCCCTAACCCTAACCCTAAACCTAACCCCTAACCCTAACCCTAACCCTAACCCTACCCCCTAACCCTAACCCCAACCCTAACCGTAACCCTAACCATATCCCTTACCCAGCACTAACCTAACCCTAACCCTAACCCTAACCCTAACACTAACTTGTTCCTAAAAAGTTTCCAAGGAAAGAACATAAATGAAAAGCACTACTTTGTAAACTGAATCACAT
>NC_083360.1:48311244-48316244 GCF_030254825.1 Meriones unguiculatus | reverse complement strand
ACTTTGTAAACTAAATCACATACGTGTCGCCCGTTCAATTATTACAACAGGAAAACTGAAAAGTGATATAACCCTCACCCTAACCCTAACCCTAACCCAAAGCCCCTAACCCTAACCCTAACCCTAACCCTAACCCTAACCCTAACCGTAACACTAACCATATCCCTTACCCAGCCCTAACCTAATCCTAACCTTAACCCTAACCCTAACCCTAACCCCTAACCCTAACCCTAACCCTAACCCTAACCGTAACCCTAACCATATCCCTTACACAGCCCTAACCTAACCCTAACTCTAACCCTAACTCTAACCCTAACCCTAACCCTAACCCTAACCCTAACCCTAACCCTAACCCTAACTTGTTCCTAACAGGAACAAGTTTCCAAGGAAAGAACGTAAATGAAAAGCACTACCTTGTAAACTGAATCACATGTTTGTCACTCGCTCAATTAGGAATACAGGAAAACCGAAAAGTGTTATCTCGAACTCTACGGCACAGAAACAAGTTTCCATCGAAAGAACAGAAACGCAAAGCACAACTTTGTAAACTAAATCACATATGTGCCGCCCGTTCAATTATTACAACAGGAAAACTGAAAAGTCATATATGACATTGTACAGCACAGGAACAAGTTTCAAATGAAAGAACAAAAAAGAAAATCTTTTATTTGTAAACTAAATCACCTGTGTGTCGCTCACTCAATTAGGAATACGGGAAAACTGAAAAGGGTTATCTCGCACTGTACGGCACAGAAACACGTTTCCATTGATATAACAGAAACTCAAAGCATAACTTTGTAAACTAATTCACATATGTGTCGCCTGTTCAATTATTATAACAGGAAAACTGAAAAGTGATATAACCCTCACCCTAACCCTAACCCTAACCAAAAGCCCCTAACCCTAACCCTAACCCTAACCCCTAACCCTAACCCTAACCCTAACCCTAACCCCTAACCCTAACCCTAACCCTAACCCTAACCCTAACCCTACCCCCTAAGCCTAACCCTAAACCTAACCGTAACCCTAACCATATCCCTTACCCAGCCCTAACCTAACAGTAACCCTAACCCTAACCCTAACCCTAACCCTAACCCTAACCCTAACTTGTTCCTAACAAGTTTCCAAGGAAAGAACGTAAATGAAAATCACTACTTTGTAAACTGAATCACATGTGTGTCACTTGCTCAATTAGGAATACAGGAAAACCGAAAAGTGTTATCTCGCACTGTACAGCACAGAAACAATTTTCCATCGAAAGAACAGAAACGCAAAGCAAAACTTTGTAAACTAAATCACATACGTGTCGCCCGTTCAATTATTACAACAGGAAAACTGAAAAGTGATATATCACACTGTACAGCACAGAAACAACTTTCCAACCGAAGAACAGAAATCCAAAGCACTACTTTGTAAACTAAATCACATGGGTTCGCTCGCTCAATTAGGAATACAGGGAAACCGAAAAGTGTTATCTCGCACTGTATGGCACAGAAACAAATTTCCAAAAAAAGAACAGAAACGCAAAGCACAACTTTGTAAATTAAATGACATACGTGTCGCCTGTTCAATTATTATAACAGGAAAATTGAAAAGTGATATAACACACTGTACAGCACAGGAACAAGTTTCCATTGAAA
The DNA here is from genome assembly GCF_030254825.1 of Meriones unguiculatus. Taxonomy (NCBI): domain Eukaryota; kingdom Metazoa; phylum Chordata; class Mammalia; order Rodentia; family Muridae; genus Meriones; species Meriones unguiculatus. The sequence goes on along the minus strand of NC_083360.1, from coordinate 48,314,604 downwards.
GAACAGAAAAGCAAAGCTAACTTTTTAAACGAATTCACATACGTGTCGCCTGTTCAATTATTATAACAGGAAAACTGAAAAGTGTTATCTCGCACTGTACGGCACAGAAACAAGTTTAAATCGAAAGAACAGAAACTCAAAGCACAACTTTGTAAACTAAATCACATACGTTTCTCCCGTTCAATTATTACAACAGGAAAACTGAAAAGTGATATATGACATTGTACAGCACAGGAACAAGTTTCAAATGAAAGAACAAAAAAGAAAATCACTAATTTGTAAACTAAATCACATGTGTGTAGCTCGCTCCATTAGGAATACAGGAAAGCTGAAAAGTGATATATCTCACTGTACAGCACAAAAACAATTTTCCAAAGAAAGAACAGAAAAGCAAAGCACTACTTTTAAACGGAATCACCTGTGTATCGCTCGCTCAATTAGAAATATGGTAAAACTGAAAAGTGTTATCTCACACTGTACGGCACAGAAACAAGTTTCCATTGAAAGAACAGAAACTCAAAGCACAACTTTGTAAACTATTTCACATATGTGTCGCCTGTTCAATTATTATAACAGGAAAACTGAAAAGTGATATAACCCTAACCCTAAAACTAACCCTAAGCCCCTAACCCTAACCCTAACCCTAACCCCTAACCCTAACCCTAACCCTAACCCTATCCCTAAACCCTAACCCTAACCCTAACCCTAACCTTAACCCTAACCATATCCCTTACCCAGCCCTAACCTAACCCTAACCCTAACCCTAACCCTAACCCTAACCCTAACCCTAAGTTGTTCCTAACAGGAATAAGTTTCCAAGGAAAGAACGTAAATGAAAAGCACTACTTTGTAAACTGAATCACCTTTGTCACTCGCTCAATTAGGAATACAGGAAAACCGAAAAGTGTTATCTCGCACTGTACGGCACAGAAACAAGTTTCCATCGAAAGAACAGAAACGCAAAGCACAACTTTGTAAACTAAATCACATACGTGTTGCCCGTTCAATTATTACAACAGGAAAACTGAAAAGTGATATATGACATTGTACAGCACAGGAACAAGTTTCAAATGAAAGAACAAAAAAGAAAATCACTAATTTGTAAACTAAATCACCTGTGTGTCGCTCACTCAATTAGGAATACGGGAAAACTGAAAAGTGTTACCTCGCACTGTACGGCACAGAAACAAGTTTCCATTGAAATAACAGAAACTCAAAGAGCACAACTTTGTAAACTAATTCACATATGTGTCGCCTGTTCAATTATTTTAACAGGAAAACCGAAAAGTGATATAACCCTAACACTAACCCTAACCCTAACCCTAAGCCCCTAACCCTAACCCTAACCCTAACCCTAACCCCTAACCCTAACCCTAACCCTAACCCCTAACCCTAACCCTACACCTAACCGTAACCCTAACCATATCCCTTACCCAGCCCTAACCTAACCCTAACCCTAACCCTAACCCTATCCCAAACCCCTAACCCTAACCCTAACCCTAACCCTAACCCTAACCCCTAACCCTAACCCTAACCCTAACCGTAACCCTAAACATATCCCTTACCCAGCCCTAACCTAACCCTAACCCTAACCCTAACTTGTTCCTAACAGGAACAAGTTGTTTGTCACTCGCTCAATTAGGAATACAGGAAAACCGAAAAGTGTTATCTCGCACTGTACGGCACAGAAACAAGTTTCCATCGAAAGAACAGAAACGCAAAGCACAACTTTGTAAACTAAATCACATACGTGTCGCCCGTTCAATTATTACAACAGGAAAACTGAAAAGTGATAAAACCCTCACCCTAACCCTAACCCTAACCCAAAGCCCCTAACCCTAACCCTAACCCTAAACCTAACCCTAACCCCTAACCCTAACCCTAACCCTAACCCTAACCCCTAACCCTAACCCTAACCCTAACTTGTTCCTACAAGTTTCCAAGGAAAGAACCTAAATGAAAAGCACTACTTTGTAAACTGAATCACATGTGTGTCACTCGCTCAATTAGGAATACAGGAAAACCTAAAAGTGTTATCTCGCACTGTACGGCACAGAAACAATTTTCCATCGAAAGAACAGAAAAAGCAAAGCACAACTTTTTAAACGAATTCATATACGTGTCGCCTGTTCAATTATTATAACAGGAAAACTGAAAAGTGATATAACGCACTGTACAGCACAGAAACATGTTTCCATCGAAAGAACAGAAACACAAAGCACAACTTTGTAAACTAATTCACATACGTGTTGCCTGTTCAATTATTATAACAGGAAAACTGAAAAGTGATATAACGCACGGTACAGCACAGGAAAAAGTTTCCATCGAAAGAACAGAAAAGCAAAGCACAACTTTTTAAACGAATTCACATACGTGTCGCCTGTTCAATTATTATAACAGGAAAACTGAAAAGTGTTATCTCGCACTGTACTGCACAGAAACAAGTTTCCATCGAAAGAACAGAAACGCAAAGCACAACTTTGTAAACTAAATCACATACGTGTCGCCCGTTCAATTATTACAACAGGAAAACTGAAAAGTGATATATGACATTGTACAGCACAGGAACAAGTTTCAAATGAAAGAACAAAAAAGAAAATCACTAATTTGTAAACTAAATCACCTGTGAGTCGCTCACTCAATTAGGAATACGGGAAAACTGAAAAGTGTTATCTCGCACTGTAAGGCACAGAAACAAATTTCCATTGAAATAACAGAAACTCAAAGCACAACTTTGTAAACTACTTCACATATGTGTCGCCTGTTCAATTATTATAACAGGAAAACTGAAAAGTGATATAACCCTCACCCTAACCCTAACCCTAACCCAAAGCCCCTAACCCTAACCCTAACCCTAACCCTAACCCTAACCCCTAACCCTAACCCTAACCCTAACCCTAACCCTAACCCCTAACCCTAACCCTAACCCTAACCCTAACCCTAACCGTAACCCTAACCATATCCCTTACCCAGCCCTAACCTAACCCTAAACCTAACCCTAACCCTAACTTGTTCCTAACAGGAAAAAGTTTCCAAGGAAAGAACGTAAATATAAAGCACTACTTTGTAAACTGAATCACATGTGTGTCACTCGCTCAATTAGGAATACAGGAAAACCGAAAAGTGTTATCTCGCACTGTACGGCACAGAAACAAGTTTCCATCGAAAGAACAGAAACGCAAAGCACATCTTTGTAAACTAAATCACATATGTGTCGCCCGTTCAGTTATTACAACAGGAAAACTGAAAAGTGATATATGACATTGTACAGCACAGGAACAAGTTTCAAATGAAAGAACAAAAAAGAAAATCACTAATTTGTAAACTAAATCACGTGTGTGTCGCTCACTCAATTAGGAA
>NC_083360.1:48296244-48308744 GCF_030254825.1 Meriones unguiculatus | reverse complement strand
TGTTCAATTATTATAACAGGAAAACTGAAAAGTGATATAACCCTCACCCTAAACCTAACCCTAACCCAAAGCCCCTAACCCTAACCCTAACCCTAACCCTAACCCTAACCCCTAACCCTAACCCTTACCCTAACCCTAACCCTAACCCCTAACCCTAACCCTAACCCTAACCGTAACCCTAAACATATCCCTTACCCAGCCCTAACCTAACCCTAACCCTAACCCTAACTTGTTCCTAACAGGAACAAGTTTCCAAGGAAAGAACGTAAATGAAAAGCACTACCTTGTAAACTGAATCACATGTTTGTCACTCGCTCAATTAGGAATACAGGAAAACCGAAAAGTGTTATCTCGAACTCTACGGCACAGAAACAAGTTTCCATCGAAAGAACAGAAACGCAAAGCACAACTTTGTAAACTAAATCACATATGTGCCGCCCGTTCAATTATTACAACAGGAAAACTGAAAAGTCATATATGACATTGTACAGCACAGGAACAAGTTTCAAATGAAAGAACAAAAAAGAAAATCTTTTATTTGTAAACTAAATCACCTGTGTGTCGCTCACTCAATTAGGAATACGGGAAAACTGAAAAGGGTTATCTCGCACTGTACGGCACAGAAACACGTTTCCATTGATATAACAGAAACTCAAAGCACAACTTTGTAAACTAATTCACATATGTGTCGCCTGTTCAATTATTATAACAGGAAAACTGAAAAGTGATATAACCCTCACCCTAACCCTAACCCTAACCAAAAGCCCCTAACCCTAACCCTAACCCTAACCCCTAACCCTAACCCTAACCCTAACCCTAACCCCTAACCCTAACCCTAACCCTAACCCTAACCCTAACCCTACCCCCTAAGCCTAACCCTAAACCTAACCGTAACCCTAACCATATCCCTTACCCAGCCCTAACCTAACAGTAACACTAACCCTAACCCTAACCCTAACCCTAACCCTAACTTGTTCCTAACAAGATTCCAAGGAAAGAACGTAAATGAAAATCACTACTTTGTAAACTGAATCACATGTGTGTCACTTGCTCAATTAGGAATACAGGAAAACCGAAAAGTGTTATCTCGCACTGTACAGCACAGAAACAATTTTCCATCGAAAGAACAGAAACGCAAAGCAAAAGTTTGTAAACTAAATCACATACGTGTCGCCCGTTCAATTATTACAACAGGAAAACTGAAAAGTGATATATCACACTGTACAGCACAGAAACAAGTTTCCAACCGAAGAACAGAAATCCAAAGCACTACTTTGTAAACTAAATCACATGGGTTCGCTCGCTCAATTAGGAATACAGGGAAACCGAAAAGTGTTATCTCGCACTGTATGGCACAGAAACAAATTTCCAAAAAAAGAACAGAAACGCAAAGCACAACTTTGTAAATTAAATGACATACGTGTCGCCTGTTCAATTATTATAACAGGAAAATTGAAAAGTGATATAACGCACTGTACAGCACAGGAACAAGTTTCCATTGAAAGAACAGAAAAGCAAAGCTAACTTTTTAAACGAATTCACATACGTGTCGCCTGTTCAATTATTATAACAGGAAAACTGAAAAGTGTTATCTCGCACTGTACGGCACAGAAACAAGTTTAAATCGAAAGAACAGAAACTCAAAGCACAACTTTGTAAACTAAATCACATACGTTTCTCCCGTTCAATTATTACAACAGGAAAACTGAAAAGTGATATATGACATTGTACAGCACAGGAACAAGTTTCAAATGAAAGAACAAAAAAGAAAATCACTAATTTGTAAACTAAATCACATGTGTGTAGCTCGCTCCATTAGGAATACAGGAAAGCTGAAAAGTGATATATCTCACTGTACAGCACAAAAACAATTTTCCAAAGAAAGAACAGAAAAGCAAAGCACTACTTTTAAACGGAATCACCTGTGTATCGCTCGCTCAATTAGAAATATGGTAAAACTGAAAAGTGTTATCTCATACTGTACGGCACAGAAACAAGTTTCCATTGAAAGAACAGAAACTCAAAGCACAACTTTGTAAACTATTTCACATATGTGTCGCCTGTTCAATTATTATAACAGGAAAACTGAAAAGTGATATAACCCTAACCCTAAAACTAACCCTAAGCCCCTAACCCTAACCCTAACCCTAACCCCTAACCCTAACCCTAACCCTAACCCTATCCCTAAACCCTAACCCTAACCCTAACCCTAACCTTAACCCTAACCATATCCCTTACCCAGCCCTAACCTAACCCTAACCCTAACCCTAACCCTAACCCTAACCCTAACCCTAACCCTAAGTTGTTCCTAACAGGAATAAGTTTCCAAGGAAAGAACGTAAATGAAAAGCACTACTTTGTAAACTGAATCACCTTTGTCACTCGCTCAATTAGGAATACAGGAAAACCGAAAAGTGTTATCTCGCACTGTACGGCACAGAAACAAGTTTCCATCGAAAGAACAGAAACGCAAAGCACAACTTTGTAAACTAAATCACATACGTGTTGCCCGTTCAATTATTACAACAGGAAAACTGAAAAGTGATATATGACATTGTACAGCACAGGAACAAGTTTCAAATGAAAGAACAAAAAAGAAAATCACTAATTTGTAAACTAAATCACCTGTGTGTCGCTCACTCAATTAGGAATACGGGAAAACTGAAAAGTGTTACCTCGCACTGTACGGCACAGAAACAAGTTTCCATTGAAATAACAGAAACTCAAAGAGCACAACTTTGTAAACTAATTCACATATGTGTCGCCTGTTCAATTATTTTAACAGGAAAACCGAAAAGTGATATAACCCTAACACTAACCCTAACCCTAACCCTAAGCCCCTAACCCTAACCCTAACCCTAACCCTAACCCCTAACCCTAACCCTAACCCTAACCCCTAACCCTAACCCTACACCTAACCGTAACCCTAACCATATCCCTTACCCAGCCCTAACCTAACCCTAATCCTAACCCTAACCCTAACTTGTTCCTAACAAGTTTCCAAGGAAAGAACGTAAATGAAAATCACTACTTTGTAAACTGAATCACATGTGTGTCACTTGCTCAATTAGGAATACAGGAAAACGGAAAAGTGTTATCTCGCACTGTATGGCACAGAAACAATTTTCCATCGAAAGAACAGAAACGCAAAGCAAAACTTTGTAAACTAAATCACATACGTGTCGCCCGTTCAATTATTACAACAGGAAAACTGAAAAGTGATATATCACACTGTACAGCACAGAAACAAGTTTCCAACCGAAGAACAGAAATCCAAAGAACTACTTTGTAAACTAAATCACATGTGTGTCGCTCGCTCAATTAGGAATATAGGGAAACCGAAAAGTGTTATCTCGCACTGTATGGCACAGAAACAAGTTTCCATCGAAAGAACAAAAACGCAAAGCACAACTTTGTAAACTAAATCACATACGTGTCGCCTGTTCAATTATTATACAGGAAAACTGAAAAGTGATATAACGCACGGTACAGCACAGGAACAAGTTTCCGTCCAAAGAACAGAAAAGCAAAGCACAACTTTTTATACGAATTAACATACGTGTCGCCTGTTCAATTATTATAACAGGAAAACTGAAAAGTGTTATCTCGCACTGTACTGCACAGAAACAAGTTTCCATCGAAAGAACAGAAAAGCAAAGCACAACTTTGTAAACTAATTCACATATGTGTCGCCCGTTCAATTATTACAACAGGAAAACTGAAAAGTGATATATGACATTGTACAGCACAGGAACAAGTTTCAAATGAAAGAACAAAAAAGAAAATCACTAATTTGTAAACTAAATCACCTGTGTGTCGCTCACTAAATTAGGAATACGGGAAAACTGAAAAGTGTTATCTCACACTGTACTGCACAGAAACAAGTTTCCATTGAAATAACAGAAACTCAAACACAACTTTGTAAACTAATTCACATATGTGTCGCCTGTTCAATTAGTATAACAGGCAAACTGAAAAGTGATATAACCCTAACCCTAACACTAATCCTAACCCTAACCCAAACCCTAACCCCTAACACTAACCCTAACACTAACCCTAACCCAAACCCTAACCCCTAACCCTAACCCTAACCCTAACCCTAAACCTACCCCCTAACCCTAACCCTAACCCTAACCGTAACCCTAACCATATCCCTTTTCCAGCCCTAACCTAACCCTAACCCTAACCCTAACTTGTTCCTAAAAAGTTTCCAAGGAAAGAACATAAATGAAAAGTACTACTTTGTAAACTGAATCACATGTGTGTCACTCGCTCAATTAGGATTACAGGAAAACCGAAAAGTGTTATCTCGCACTGTATGGCACAGAAACAATTTTCCATCGAAAGAACAGAAAAGCAAAGCACAACTTTTTAAACGAATTCACATACGTGTCGCCTGTTCAATTATTGTAACAGGAAAACTGAAAAGTGATATAACGCACTGTACAGCACAGAAACATGTTTCCATCGAAAGAACAGAAACACAAAGCACAACGTTGTAAAGGAATTCACATACGTGTCGCCTGTTCAATTATTATAACAGGAAAACTGAAAAGTGATATAACGCACGGGCACAGGAACAAGTTTCCATCGAAAAAACAGAAAAGCAAAGCACAACTTTTTAAACGAATTCACATACGTGTCGCCTGTTCAATTATTATAACAGGAAAACTGAAAAGTGTTATCTCGCACTGTACTGCACAGAAACAAGTTTCCATTGAAATAACAGAAACTCAAAGCACAACTTTGTAAACTACTTCACATATGTGTCGCCTGTTGAATTATTATAACAGGAAAACTGAAAAGTGATATAACCCTCACCCTAACCCTAACCCTAACCCAAAGCCCCTAACCCTAACCCTAACCCTAACCCTAACTCTAACCCCTAACCCTAACCCTAACCCTAACCCTAACCCCTAACCCTAACCCTAACACTAACCATAACCCTAAACATATCTTTTACCCAGCCCTAACCTAACCCTAACCCTAACCCTAACTTGTTCCTGACAGGAACAAGTTTCCAAGGAAAGAACGTAAATGAAAAGCACTACTTTGTAAACTGAATCACATGTTTGTCACTCGCTCAATTAGGAATACAGGAAAACCGAAAAGTGTTATCTCGCACTGTACGGCACAGAAACAAGTTTCCATCGAAAGAACAGAAACGCAAAGCACAACTTTGTAAACTAAATCACATACGTGTCGCCCGTTCAATTATTACAACAGGAAAACTGAAAAGTGATATAACGCACTGTACAGCACAGAAACATGTTTCCATCGAAAGAACAGAAACACAAAGCACAACTTTGTAAACTAATTCACATACGTGTCGCCTGTTCAATTATTATAACAGGAAAACTGAAAAGTGATATAACGCACGGTACAGCACAGGAACAAGTTTCCATCGAAAGAACAGAAAAGCAAAGCACAACTTTTTAAACGAATTCACATATGTGTCGCCTGTTCAATTATTATAACAGGAAAACTGAAAAGTGTTATCTCGCACTGTACTGCACAGAAACAAGTTTCCATCGAAAGAACAGAAACGCAAAGCACAACTTTGTGAACTAAATCACATACGTGTCGCCCGTTCAATTATTACAACAGGAAAACTGAAAAGTGATATATGACATTGTACAGCACAGGAACAAGTTTCAAATGAAAGAACAAAAAAGAAAATCACTAATTTGTAAACTAAATCACCTGTGTGTCGCTCACTCAATTAGGAATACGGGAAAACTGAAAAGTGATATCTCGCACTGTACGGCACAGAAACAAATTTCCATTGAAATAACAGAAACTCAAAGCACAACTTTGTAAACTAATTCACATACGTGTCGCCTGTTCAATTATTATAACAAGAAAACTGAAAAGTGATATAACCCTCACCCTAATCCTAACCCTAACCCAAAGCCCCTAAACCTAACCCTAACCCTAACCCTAACCCTAATTTGTTCCTAAAAAGTTTCCAAGGAAACAACGTAAATGAAAAGCACTACTTTGTAAACTGAATCACATGTTTGTCAATCGCTCAATTAGGAATACAGGAAAACCGAAAAGTGTTATCTCGCACTGTACGGCACAGAAACAAGTTTCCATCGAAAGAAGAGAAACGCAAAGGAAAACTTTGTAAACTAAATCACATACGTGTCCCCGTTCAATTATTACAACAGGAAAACTGAAAAGTGATATAACCCTCACCCTACCCCTAACCCTAACCCAAACCCAAAGCCCCTAACCCTAACACTAACCCTAACCCTAACCCTAACCCTAACCCCTAACCCTAACCCTAATGCTAACCCTAACACCTAACCGTAACCCTAACCCTAACCGTAACACTAACCATATCCTTTACCCAGCCCTAACCTAACCCTAACCCTAACCCTAACCCTAACCCTAACCCTAACCCTAACTCTAACTTGTTCCTAAAAAGTTTCCAAGGAAAGTACATAAATGAAAAGCACTACTTTGTAAACTGAATCACATGTGTGTCACTCGCTCAATTAGGAATACACGAAAACCGAAAAGTGTTATCTCGCACTGAACGGCACAGAAACAATTTTCCATCGAAAGAACAGAAAAGCAAAGCACAACTTTTTAAATGAATTCACATACGTGTCGCCTGTTCAATTATTATAACAGGAAAACTGAAAAGTGATATAACGCACTGTACAGCACAGAAATATGTTTCCATCGAAAGAACAGAAACGCAAAGCACAACTTTGTAAACTAATTCACATACGTGTCGCCTGGTCAATTATTATAACAGGAAAACTGAAAAGTGATATAACGCACTGTACAGCACAGAAATATGTTTCCATCGAAAGAACAGAAACGCAAAGCACAACTTTGTAAACTAATTCACATACGTGTCGCCTGGTCAATTATTATAACAGGAAAACTGAAAAGTGATATAACGCACGGTACAGCACAGGAACAAGTTTCCATCGAAAGAACAGAAAAGCAAAGCACAACTTTTTAAACGAATTCACATACGTGTCGCCTGTTCAATTATTATAACAGGAAAACTGAAAAGTGTTATCTCGCACTGTACTGCACAGAAACAAGTTTCCATCGTAAGAACAGAAACGCAAAGCACAACTTTGTAAACTAAATTACATACGTGTCGCCCGTTCAATTATTACAACAGGAAAACTGAAAAGTGATATATGATATTGTACAGCACAGGAACAAGTTTCAAATGAAAGAACAAAAAAGAAAATCACTAATTTGTAAACTAAATCACCTGTGTGTCGCTCACTCAATTAGGAATACGGAAAAACTGAAAAGTGTTATCTCACACTGTACGGCACAGAAACAAATTTCCATTGAAATAACAGAAACTCAAAGCACAACTTTGTAAACTAATTCATATATGTGTCGCCTGTTCAATTATTATAACAGGAAAACTGAAAAGTGATATAACTCTCACCCTAACCCTAACCCTAACCCAAAGCCCCTAACCCTAACCCTAACCCTAACCCCTAACCCTAACCCTAACCCTAACCCCTAACCCTAACCCTAACCCTAACCGTACCCCTAAACATATCCCTTACCCAGCCCTAACCTAACCCTAACTCTAACCCTAACTCTAACCCTAACCCTAACCCTAACCCTAACCCTAATCCTAACCCTAACCCTAAACCCTAACACTAACTTGTTCCTAACAGGAACAAGTTTCCAAGGAAAGAACGTAAATGAAAAGCACTACCTTGTAAACTGAATCACATGTTTGTCACTTGCTCAATTAGGAATACAGGAAAACCGAAAAGTGTTATCTCGAACTCTACGGCACAGAAACAAGTTTCCATCGAAAGAACAGAAATGCAAAGCACATCTTTGTAAACTAAATCACATACGTGTTGCCCGTTCAATTATTACAACAGGAAAACTGAAAAGTGATATATCACACTGTACAGCACAGAAACAAGTTTCCAACCGAAGAACAGAAATCCAAAGCACTACTTAGTAAACTAAATCACATGTGTGTCGCTCGCTCAATTAGGAATACAGGGAAACCGAAAAGTGTTATCTCGCACTGTACTGCACAGAAACAAGTTTCCATCGAAAGAACAGAAACGCAAAGCACAACTTTGTAAACTAAATCACATACGTGTCGCCCGTTCAATTATTACAACAGGAAAACTGAAAAGTGATATATGACATTGTACAGCACAGGAACAAGTTTCAAATGAAAGAACAAAAAAGAAAATCACTAATTTGTAAACTAAATCACCTGTGTGTCGCTCACTCAATTAGGAATACGGGAAAACTGAAAAGTGTTATCTCGCACTGTATATCACAGAAACAAATTTCCATTGAAATAACAGAAACTCAAAGCACAACTTTGTAAACTACTTCACATATGTGTCGCCTGTTCAATTATTATAACAGGAAAACTGAAGAGTGATATAACCCTCACCCTAACCCTAACCCTAACCCAAAGCCCCTAACCCTAACCCTAACCCTAACCCTAACCCTAACACTAACCCTAACCCTAACCCTAACCCTAACCCCTAACCCTAACCCTAATGCTAACCCTAACACCTAACCGTAACCCTAACCCTAACCGTAACACTAACCATATCCTTTACCCAGCCCTAACCTAACCCTAACCCTAACCCTAACCCTAACCCTAACCCTAACTCTAACTTGTTCCTAAAAAGTTTCCAAGGAAAGTACATTAATGAAAAGCACTACATTGTAAACTGAATCACATGTGTGTCACTCGCTCAATTAGGAATACACGAAAACCGAAAAGTGTTATCTCGCACTGAACGGCACAGAAACAATTTTCCATCGAAAGAACAGAAAAGCAAAGCACAACTTTTTAAATGAATTCACATACGTGTCGCCTGTTCAATTATTATAACAGGAAAACTGAAAAGTGATATAACGCACTGTACAGCACAGAAATATGTTTCCATCGAAAGAACAGAAACGCAAAGCACAACTTTGTAAACTAATTCACATACGTGTCGCCTGGTCAATTATTATAACAGGAAAACTGAAAAGTGATATAACGCACGGTACAGCACAGGAACAAGTTTCCATCGAAAGAACAGAAAAGCAAAGCACAACTTTTTAAACGAATTCACATACGTGTCGCCTGTTCAATTATTATAACAGGAAAACTGAAAAGTGTTATCTCGCACTGTACTGCACAGAAACAAGTTTCCATCGTAAGAACAGAAACGCAAAGCACAACTTTGTAAACTAAATTACATACGTGTCGCCCGTTCAATTATTACAACAGGAAAACTGAAAAGTGATATATGACATTGTACAGCACAGGAACAAGTTTCAAATGAAAGAACAAAAAAGAAAATCACTAATTTGTAAACTAAATCACCTGTGTGTCGCTCACTCAATTAGGAATACGGAAAAACTGAAAAGTGTTATCTCACACTGTACGGCACAGAAACAAATTTCCATTGAAATAACAGAAACTCAAAGCACAACTTTGTAAACTAATTCATATATGTGTCGCCTGTTCAATTATTATAACAGGAAAACTGAAAAGTGATATAACTCTCACCCTAACCCTAACCCTAACCCAAAGCCCCTAACCCTAACCCTAACCCTAACCCCTAACCCTAACCCTAACCCTAACCCCTAACCCTAACCCTAACCCTAACCGTACCCCTAAACATATCCCTTACCCAGCCCTAACCTAACCCTAACTCTAACCCTAACTCTAACCCTAACCCTAACCCTAACCCTAACCCTAATCCTAACCCTAACCCTAAACCCTAACACTAACTTGTTCCTAACAGGAACAAGTTTCCAAGGAAAGAACGTAAATGAAAAGCACTACCTTGTAAACTGAATCACATGTTTGTCACTTGCTCAATTAGGAATACAGGAAAACCGAAAAGTGTTATCTCGAACTCTACGGCACAGAAACAAGTTTCCATCGAAAGAACAGAAATGCAAAGCACATCTTTGTAAACTAAATCACATACGTGTCGCCCGTTCAATTATTACAACAGGAAAACTGAAAAGTGATATATCACACTGTACAGCACAGAAACAAGTTTCCAACCGAAGAACAGAAATCCAAAGCACTACTTAGTAAACTAAATCACATGTGTGTCGCTCGCTCAATTAGGAATACAGGGAAACCGAAAAGTGTTATCTCGCACTGTACTGCACAGAAACAAGTTTCCATCGAAAGAACAGAAACGCAAAGCACAACTTTGTAAACTAAATCACATACGTGTCGCCCGTTCAATTATTACAACAGGAAAACTGAAAAGTGATATATGACATTGTACAGCACAGGAACAAGTTTCAAATGAAAGAACAAAAAAGAAAATCACTAATTTGTAAACTAAATCACCTGTGTGTCGCTCACTCAATTAGGAATACGGGAAAACTGAAAAGTGTTATCTCGCACTGTATATCACAGAAACAAATTTCCATTGAAATAACAGAAACTCAAAGCACAACTTTGTAAACTACTTCACATATGTGTCGCCTGTTCAATTATTATAACAGGAAAACTGAAGAGTGATATAACCCTCACCCTAACCCTAACCCTAACCCAAAGCCCCTAACCCTAACCCTAACCCTAACCCTAACCCTAACTCTAACCCCTAACCCTAACCCTAACCCTAACCCTAACCCCTAACCCTAACCCTAACACTAACCGTAACCCTAAACATATCTTTTACCCAGCCCTAACCTAACCCTAACCCTAACCCTAACTTGTTCCTGACAGGAACAAGTTTCCAAGGAAAGAACGTAAATGAAAAGCACTACTTTTTAAACTGAATCACATGTTTGTCACTCGCTCAATTAGGAATACAGGAAAACCGAAAAGTGTTATCTCGCACTGTAAGGCACAGAAACAAGTTTCCATCGAAAGAACAGAAACGCAAAGCACAACTTTGTAAACTAATTCACATACGTGTCGCCTGTTCAATTATTATAACAGGAAAACTGAAAAGTGATATAACGCACGGTACAGCACAGGAACAAGTTTCCATCGAAAGAACAGAAAAGCAAAGCACAACTTTTTAAACGAATTCACATACGTGTCGCCTGTTCAATTATTATAACAGGAAAACTGAAAAGTGTTATCTCGCACTGTACTGCACAGAAACAAGTTTCCATCGAAAGAACAGAAACGCAAAGCACAACTTTGTAAACTAAATCACATACGTGTCACCCGTTCAATTATTACAACAGGAAAACTGAAAAGTGATATATGACATTGAACAGCACAGGAACAAGTTTCAAATGAAAGAACAAAAAAGAAAATCACTAATTTGTAAACTAAATCACCTGTGTGTCGCTCACTCAATTAGGAATACGGGAAAACTGAAAAGTGATATCTCGCACTGTACGGCACAGAAACAAATTTCCATTGAAATAACAGAAACTCAAAGCACAACTTTGTAAACTAATTCACATACGTGTCGCCTGTTCAATTATTGTAACAAGAAAACTGAAAAGTGATATAACCCTCACCCTAATCCTAACCCTAACCCAAAGCCCCTAAACCTAACCCTAACCCTAACCCTAACCCTAATTTGTTCCTAAAAAGTTTCCAAGGAAACAACGTAAATGAAAAGCACTACTTTGTAAACTGAATCACATGTTTGTCACTCGCTCAATTAGGAATACAGGAAAACCGAAAAGTGTTATCTCGCACTGTACGGCACAGAAACAAGTTTCCATCGAAAGAAGAGAAACGCAAAGGAAAACTTTGTAAACTAAATCACATACGTGTCCCCGTTCAATTATTACAACAGGAAAACTGAAAAGTGATATAACCCTCACCCTACCCCTAACCCTAACCCAAAGCCCCTAACCCTAACACTAACCCTAACCCTAACCCTAACCCTAACCCCTAACCCTAACCCTAATGCTAACCCTAACACCTAACCCTAACCCTAACCCTAACCGTAACACTAACCATATCCCTTACCCAGCCCTAACCTAACCCTAACCCTAACCCTAACCCTAACCCTAACCCTAAACCTAACCCTAACTCTAACTTGTTCCTAAAAAGTTTCCAAGGAAAGTACATAAATGAAAAGCACTACTTTGTAAACTGAATCACATGTGTGTCACTCGCTCAATTAGGAATACACGAAAACCGAAAAGTGTTATCTCGCACTGTACGGCACAGAAACAATTTTCCATCGAAAGAACAGAAAAGCAAAGCACAACTTTTTAAATGAATTCACATACGTGTCGCCTGTTCAATTATTATAACAGGAAAACTGAAAAGTGATATAACGCACTGTACAGCACAGAAATATGTTTCCATCGAAAGAACAGAAACGCAAAGCACAACTTTGTAAACTAACTCACATACGTGTCGCCTGTTCAATTATTATAACAGGAAAACTGAAAAGTGATATAACGCACGGTACAGCACAGGAACAAGTTTCCATCGAAAGAACAGAAAAGCAAAGCACAACTTTTTAAACGAATTCACATACGTGTCGCCTGTTCAATTATTACAACAGAAAAACTGAAAAGTGTTA
>NC_083360.1:48268744-48286244 GCF_030254825.1 Meriones unguiculatus | reverse complement strand
AGGAAAACTGAAAAGTGATATAACGCACTGTACAGCACAGAAACATGTTTCCATCGAAAGAACAGAAACACAAAGCACAACTTTGTAAACTAATTCACATACGTGTCGCCTGTTCAATTATTATAACAGGAAAACTGAAAAGTGATATAACGCACGGTACAGCACAGGAACAAGTTTCCATCGAAAGAACAGAAAAGCAAAGCACAACTTTTTAAACGAATTCACATACGTGTCGCCTGTTCAATTATTATAACAGGAAAACTGAAAAGTGTTATTTCGCACTGTACTGCACAGAAACAAGTTTCCATCGAAAGAACAGAAACGCAAAGCACAACTTTGTAAACTAAATCACATACGTGTCGCCCGTTCAATTATTACAACAGGAAAACTGAAAAGTGATATATGACATTGTACAGCACAGGAACAAGTTTCAAATGAAAGAACAAAAAAGAAAATCACTAATTTGTAAACTAAATCACCTGTGAGTCGCTCACTCAATTAGGAATACGGGAAAACTGAAAAGTGTTATCTCGCACTCTAAGGCACAGAAACAAATTTCCATTGAAATAACAGAAACTCAAAGCACAACTTTGTAAACTAATTCACATATGTGTCGCCTGTTCAATTATTATAACAGGAAAACTGAAAAGTGATATAACCCTCACCCTAACCCTAACCCTAACCCAAAGCCCCTAACCCTAACCCTAACCCTAACCCTAACCCTAACCCCTAACCCTAACCCTAACCCTAACCCTAACCCCTAACCCTAACCCTAACCTTAACCGTAACCCTAAACATATCCCTTACCCAGCCCTAACCTAACCCTAACCCTAACCCTAACTTGTTCCTAACAGGAACAAGTTTCCAAGGAAAGAACGTAAATGAAAAGCACTACTTTGTAAACTGAATCACATGTTTGTCACTCGCTCAATTAGGAATACAGGAAAACCGAAAAGTGTTATCTCGCACTGTACGGCACAGAAACAAGTTTCCATCATAAGAACAGAAACGCAAAGCACAACTTTGTAAACTAAATCACATACGTGTCGCCCGTTCAATTATTACCACAGGAAAACTGAAAAGTGATATAACCCTCACCCTAACCCTAACCCTAACCCAAAGCCCCTAACCCTAACCCTAACCCTAACCCTAACCCTAACCCTAACCCTAACCCTAACCCCTAACCCTAACCCTAACCCTAACCATAACACTAACCATATCCCTTACCCAGCCCTAACCTAACCCTAACCCTAACCCTAACCCTAACCCTAACTTGTTCCTACAAGTTTCCAAGGAAAGAACGTAAATGAAAAGCACTACTTTGTAAACTGAATCACATGTGTGTCACTCGCTCAATTAGGAATACAGGAAAACCGAAAAGTGTTATCTCGCACTGTACGGCACAGAAAGAATTTTCCATAGAAAGAACAGAAGAAGCAAAGCACAACTTTGTAAACTAAATCACATACGTGTCACACGTTCAATTATTACAACAGAAAAACTGAAAATTGATATAACGCACTGTACAGCACAGGAACATGTTTCATTCGAAAGAACAGAAAAGCAAAGCACAACTTTTTAAACGAATTCACATACGTGTCGCCTGTTCAATTATTATAACAGGAAAACTGAAAAGTGTTATCTCGCACTGTACTGCACAGAAACAAGTTTCCATTGAAATAACAGAAACTCAAAGCACAACTTTGTAAACTAATTCACATATGTGTCGCCTGTTCAATTATTATAACAGGAAAACTGAAAAGTGATATAACCCTCACCCTAACCCTAACCCTAACCCAAAGCCCCTAACCCAAAACCTAACCCTAACCCCTAACCCCTAACCCTAACCCTAACACTAACCGTAACCCTAACCATATCCCTTATCCAGCCCTAACCTAAACCTAACCCTAACCCTAACCCTAACCCTAACTTGTTCCTAACAGGAACAAGTTTCCAAGGAAAGAACGTAAATGAAAAGCACTACTTTGTAAACTGAATCATATGTGTGTCACTCGCTCAATTAGGAATACAGGAAAACTGAAAAGTGTTATCTCGCACTGTATGGCACAGAAACAAGTTTCCATCGAAAGAACAGAAACACAAAGCACAACTTTGTAAAGTAAATCACATACGTGTCGCCCGTTCAATTATTACAACAGGAAAACTGAAAAGTGATATATGACATTGTACAGCACAGGAACAAGTTTTAAATGAAAGAACAAAAAAGAAAATCACTAATTTGTAAACTAAATCACATGTGTGTCGCTCGCTCCATTAGGAATACAGGAAAACTGAAAAGTGATATATCTCACTGTACAGCACAAGAACAAGTTTCCAACGAAAGAACAGAAAGGCAAAGCACTACTTTTAAAAGGAATCACCTGTGTATCGCTCGCTCAATTAGAAATACGGGAAAACTGAAAAGTGTTATCTCGCACTGTACGGCACAGAAACAGAAACTCAAAGCACAACTTTGTAGACTAATTCACATATGTGTCGCCTGTTCAATTATTATAACAGGAAAACTGAAAAGTGATATAACCCTCACCCTAACCCTAACCCTCACCCAAAGCCCCTAACCCTAACCCTAACCCTAACCCTAACCCTAACCCTAACCCCTAACCCTAACCCTAACCCTAACCCTAACCCCTAACCGTAACCCTAACCCTAACCATAACCCTAACCATATCCCTTACCCAGCCCTAACCTAACCCTAACCCAAAGCCCCTAACCCTATCCCTAACCCTAACCCTAACCCCTAACCCTAACGTAACCCTAACCCCTAACCCCTAACCCTAACCCTAACCCTAACCGTAACACTAAACATATCCCTTACCCAGCCCTAACCTAACCCTAACCCTAACCCTAACCCTAATCCTAACCCTAACTTGTTCCTAAAAAGTTTCCAAGGAAAGAACATAAATGAAAAGCACTACTTTGTAAACTGAATCACATGTGTGTCACTCGCTCAATTAGGAATACACGAAAACCGAAAAGTGTTATCTCGCACTGTACGGCACAGAAACAATTTTCCATCGAAAGAACAGAAAAGCAAAGCACAACTTTCTAAACGAATTCACATACGTGTCGCCTGTTCAATTATTATAACAGGAAAACTGAAAAGTGATATAACGCACTGTACAGCACAGAAACATGTTTCCATCGAAAGAACAGAAACACAAAGCACAAATTTGTAAACTAATTCACATACGTGTCGCCTGTTCAATTATTATAACAGAAAAAATGAAAAGTGTTATCTCGCACTGTACTGCACAGAAACAAGTTTCCATCGAAAGAACAGAAACGCAAAGCACAACTTTGTAAACTAAATCACATACATGTCGCCCGTTCAATTATTACAACAGGAAAACTGAAAAGTGATATATGACATTGTACAGCACAGGAACAAGTTTCAAATGAAAGAACAAAAAAGAAAATCACTAATTTGTAAACTAAATCACCTGTGTGTCGCTCATTCAATTAGGAATACGGGAAAACTGAAAAGTGTTATCTCGCACTGTAAGGCACAGAAACAAATTTCCATTGAAATGACAGAAACTCAAAGCACAACTTTGTAAACTAATTCACATATGTGTCGCCTGTTCAATTATTATAACAGGAAAACTGAAAAGTGATATAACCCTCACCCTAACCCTAACCCTAACCCAAAGCCCCTAACCCTAACCCTAACCCTAACCCTAACCCCTAACCCTAACCCTAACCCCTAACCCCTAACCCTAACCCTAACCCTAACCGTAACACTAACCATATCCCTTACCCAGCCCTAACCTAAACCTAACCCTAACCCTAACCCTAATCCTAACCCTAACTTGTTCCTAAAAATTTTCCAAGGAAAGAACATAAATGAAAAGCACTACTTTGTAAACTGAATCACATGTGTGTCACTCGCTCACTTAGGAATACACGAAAACCGAAAAGTGTTATCTCGCACTGTACGGCACAGAAACAATTTTCCATCGAAAGAACAGAAAAGCAAAGCACAACTTTTTAAACGAATTCACATACGTGTCGCCTGTTCAATTATTATAACAGGAAAACTGAAAAGTGATATAACGCACTGTACAGCACAGAAACATGTTTCCATCGAAAGAACAGAAACACAAAGCACAAATTTGTAAACTAATTCACATACGTTTCGCCTGTTCAATTATTATAACAGGAAAACTGAAAAGTGATATAACCCTCACCCTAACCCTAACCCTAACCCAAAGCCCCTAACCCTAACCCTAACCGTAACCCTAACCCTAACCCCTAACCCTAACCCTAACCCTAACCCTAACCCTAACCCTAACCCCTAACCCTAACCCTAACCCTAACCGTAACCCTAACCATATCCCTTACCCAGCCCTAACCTAACCCTAACTCTAACCCTAACCCTAACCCTAACCCTAACCGTAATCCTAACCCTATCCCTAACCCTAACCCTAACTTGTTCCTAACAGGAACAAGTTTCCAAGGAAAGAACGTAAATATAAAGCACTACTTTGTAAACTGAATCACATGTTTGTCACTCGCTCAAATAGGAATACAGGAAAACCGAAAAGTGTTATCTCGAACTCTACGGCACAGAAACAAGTTTCCATCGAAAGAACAGAAACGCAAAGCACAACTTTGTAAACTAAATCACATATGTGTCGCCCGTTCAATTATTACAACAGGAAAACTGAAAAGTGATATATGACATTGTACAGCACAGGAACAAGTTTCAAATGAAAGAACAAAAAAGAAAATCACTAATTTGTAACTAAATCACGTGTGTGTCGCTCACTCAATTAGGAATACGGGAAAACTGAAAAGGGTTATCTCGCACTGTACGGCACAGAAACAAGTTTCCATTGAAATAACAGAAACTCAAAGCACAACTTTGTAAACTAATTCACATATGTGTCGCTTGTTCAATTATTATAACAGGAAAAATGAAAAGTGATATAACCCTCACCCTAACCCTAACCCTAACCCTAACCCCTAACCCTAACCCTAACCCTAACCCTAACCCTAACCCTAACCCCTAACCCTAACCCTTACCCTAACCGTAACCCTAACCATATCCTTTACCCAGCCCTAACCTAACCCTAACCCTAACCCTAATTTGTTCCTAAAAAGTTTCCAAGGAAAGAACATAAATGAAAAGCACTACTTTGTAAACTGAATCACATGTGTGTCACTCGCTCAATTAGGATTACAGGAAAACCGAAAAGTGTTATCTCGCACTGTACGGCACAGAAACAATTTTCCATCGAAAGAACAGAAAAGCAAAGCACAACTTTTTAAACGAATTCACATACATGTCGCCTGTTCAATTATTATAACAGGAAAACTGAAAAGTGATATAACGCACTGTACAGCACAGAAACATGTTTCCATCGAAAGAACAGAAACACAAAGCACAACTTTGTAAACTAATTCACATACGTGTCGCCTGTTCAATTATTATAACAGGAAAACTGAAAAGTGATATAACGCACGGGCACAGGTCAAGTTTCCATCGAAAGAACAGAAAAGCAAAGCACAACTTTTTAAACGAATTCACATACGTGTCGCCTGTTCAATTATTATAACAGGAAAACTGAAAAGTGTTATTTCGCACTGTACTGCACAGAAACAAGTTTCCATCGAAAGAACAGAAACGCAAAGCACAACTTTGTAAACTAAATCACATACGTGTCCCCCGTTCAATTATTACAACAGGAAAACTGAAAAGTGATATATGACATTGTACAGCACAGGAACAAGTTTCAAATGAAAGAACAAAAAAGGAAATCACTAATTTGTAAACTAAATCACCTGTGTGTTGCTCACTCAATTAGGAATACGGGAAAACTTAAAAGTGTTATCTCGCACTGTAAGGCACAGAAACAAATTTCCATTGAAATAACAGAAACTCAAAGCAAAACTTTGTAAACTAATTCACATATGTGTCGCCTGTTCAATTATTATAACAGGAAAACTGAAAAGTGATATAACCCTCACCCTAACCCTAACCCTAACCCAAAGCCCCTAACCCAAAACCTAACCCTAACCCCTAACCCCTAACCCTAACCCTAATACTAACCGTAACCCTAACCATATCATTTATCCAGCCTTAACCTAAACCGAACCCTAACCCTAACCCTAACCCTAACTTGTTCCTAACAGGAACAAGTTTCCAAGGAAAGAACGTAAATGAAAAGCACTACTTTGTAAAGTGAATCATATGTGTGTCACTCGCTCAATTAGGAATACAGGAAAACTGAAAAGTGTTTTCTCGCACTGTATGGCACAGAAACAAATTTCCATCGAAAGAACAGAAACACAAACCACAACTTTGTAAACTAAATCACATACGTGTCGCCCGTTCAATTATTACAACAGGAAAACTGAAAAGTGATATATGACATTGTATAGCACAGGAACAAGTTTTAAATGAAAGAACAAAAAAGAAAATCACTAATTTGTAAACTAAATCACATGTGTGTCGCTCGCTCCATTAGGAATACAGGAAAACTGAAAAGTGATATATCTCACTGTACAGCACAAGAACAAGTTTCCAACGAAACAACAGAAAAGCAAAGCACTACTTTTAAAAGGAATCACCTGTGTATCGCTCGCTCAATTAGAAATACGGGAAAACTGTAAAGTGTTATCTCACACTGTACGGCACAGAAACAAGTTTCCATTGACAGAACAGAAACTCAAAGCACAACTTTGTAGACTAATTCACATATGTGTCGCCTGTTCAATTATTATAACAGGAAAACTGAAAAGTGATATATCCCTCACCCTAACCCTAACACTAACCCAAAGCCCCTAACCCTAACCCTAAAGCTAACGCTAACACTAACCCTAACCCGTAACCCTAACCCTAACCCTAACCCTAACGCCTAACCCTAACCCTTACCCTAACCGTAACCCTAACCATATCCCTTACCCAGCCCTAACCTAACCCTAACCCTAACCCTAACTCTAACCCTAACCCTAACCCCTAACCCTAACCCTAACCCTAACCATAACCCTAATCATATCCCTTACCCAGCCCTAACCTAACCCTAACCCTAACCCTAACCCTAACCCTAACCCTAACTTGTTCCTACAAGTTTCCGAGGAAAGAACGTAAAGGAAAAGCACTACTTTGTAAACTGAATCACATGTTTGTCACTCGCTCAATTAGGAATACAGGAAAACCGAAAAGTGTTATCTCGCACTGTACGGCACAGAAACAAGTTTCCATCGAAAGAACAGAAACGCAAAGCACAACTTTTTAAACGAATTCACATACGTGTCGCCTGTTCAATTATTATAACAGGAAAACTGAAAAGTGTTATCTCGCTCTGTACTGCACAGAAACAAGTTTCCATCGAAAGAACAGAAACGCAAAGCACAACTTTGTAAACTAAATCACATATGTGTCGCCCGTTCAATTATTACAAAAGGAAAACTGAAAAGTGATATATGACATTGTACAGCACAGGAACAAGTTTCAAATGAAAGAACAACAAAGAAAATCACTAATTTGTAAACTAAATCACGTGTGTGTCGCTCACTCAATTAGGAATACGGGAAAACTGAAAAGGGTTATCTCGCACTGTACTGCACAGAAACAAGTTTCCATTGAAATAACAGAAACTCAAAGCACAACTCTGTAAACTAATTCACATACGTGTCGCCTGTTCAATTATTATAACAGGAAAACTGAAAAGTGATATAACGCACTGTACAGCACAGAAACATGTTTCCATCGAAAGAACAGAAACACAAAGCACAAATTTGTAAACTAATTCACATACGTGTCGCCTGTTCAATTATTATAACAGGAAAACTGAAAAGTGATATAACCATCACCCTAACCCTAACCCAAAGCCCCTAACCCTAACCATAACCCTAACGCTAACCCTAACCCTAACCCCTAACCCTAACCCTAACCCTAACCCTAACCCCTAACCCTAACCCTAACCCTAACCGTAACCCTAACCATATCCCTTACCCAGCCCTAACCTAACCCTAACCCTAACCCTAACCCTAACCCCTAACCCTAACCCTAACCCTAACCGTAACCCTAATCATATCCCTTACCCAGCCCTAACCTAACCCTAACCCTAACCCTAACCCTAACCCTAACCCTAACCGTAACTTGTTCCTACAAGTTGCCAAGGAAAGAACGTAAAGGAAAAGCACTACTTTGTAAACTGAATCACATGTTTGTCACTCGCTCAATTAGGAATACACGAAAACCGAAAAGTGTTATCTCGCACTGTACGGCACAGAAACAAGTTTCCATCGAAAGAACAGAAACGCAAAGCACAACTTTTTAAACGAATTCACATACGTGTCGCCTGTTCAATTATTATAACAGGAAAACTGAAAAGTGATATAACGCACTGTACAGCACAGAAACATGTTTCCATCGAAAGAACAGAAACACAAAGCACAACTTTGTAAACTAATTCACATACGTGTCGCCTGTTCAATTATTATAACAGGAAAACTGAAAAGTGATATAACGCACGGTACAGCACAGGAACAAGTTTCCATCGAAAGAACAGAAACGCAAAGCACAACTTTGTAAACTAAATCACATACGTGTCGCCCGTTCAATTATTACAACAGGAAAACTGAAAAGTGATATATGATATTGTACAGCACAGGAACAACTTTCAAATGAAAGAACAAAAAAGAAAATCACTAATTTGTAAACTAAATCACCTGTGTGTCGCTCACTCAATTAGGAATACGGGAAAACTGAAAAGTGTTATCTCGCACTGTAAGGCACAGAAACAAATTTCCATTGAAATAACAGAAACTCAAAGCACAACTTTGTAAACTAATTCACATATGTGTCGCCTGTTCAATTATTAAAACAGGAAAACTGAAAAGTGATATAACCCTTACCCTAACCCTAACCCTAACTCAAAGCCCCTAACCCTAACCCTAACCCCTAACCCTAACCCTAACCCTAACCCCTAACCCCTAACCCTAACCCTAACCCTAACCGTAAAACTAACCATATCCCTTACCCAGCCCTAACCTAACCCTAACCCTAACCCTAACCCTAATCCTAACCCTAACTTGTTCCTAAAAATTTTCCAAGGAAAGAACATAAATGAAAAGCACTACTTTGTAAACTGAATCACATGTTTGTCACTCGCTCAATTGGGAATACACGAAAACCGAAAAGTGTTATCTCGCACTGTACGGCACAGAAACAATTTTCCATCGAAAGAACAGAAAAGCAAAGCACAACTATTTAAACGAATTCACATACGTGTAGCCTGTTCAATTATTATAACAGGAAAACTGAAAAGTGATATAACGCACTGTACAGCACAGAAACATGTTTCCATCGAAAGAACAGAAACACAAAGCACAAATTTGTAAACTAATTCACATACGTGTCGCCTGTTCAATTATTATAACAGGAAAACTGAAAAGTGATATAACCCTCACCCTAACCCTAACCCTAACCCAAAGCCCCTAACCCTAACCCTAACCCTAACCCTAACCCCTAACCCTAACCCTAACCCTAACCCTAACCCCTAACCCTAACCCTAACCCTAACCCTAACCCCTAACCCTAACCCTAACCCTAACCCTAACCCTAACCCTAACCCTAACCATATCCCTTACCCAGCCCTAACCTAACCCTAACCCTAACCCTAACCCTAACTTGTTCCTAACAGGAACAAGTTTCCAAGGAAAGAACGTAAATATAAAGCACTACTTTGTAAACTGAATCACATGTTTGTCACTCGCTCAATTAGGAATACAGGAAAACCGAAAAGTGTTATCTCGAACTCTACGGCACAGAAACAAGTTTCCATCGAAAGCACAGAAACGCAAAGCACAACTTTGTAAACTAAATCACATATGTGTCGCCCGTTCAATTATTACAACAGGAAAACTGAAAAGTGATATATGACATTGTACAGCACAGGAACAAGTTTCAATTGAAAGAACAAAAAAGAAAATCACTAATTTGGAAACTAAATCACATGTGTGTCGCTCACTCAATTAGGAATACGGGAAAACTGAAAAGGGTTATCTCGCACTGTACGGCACAGAAACAAGTTTCCATTGAAATAACAGAAACTCAAAGCACAACTTTGTAAACTAATTCACATATGTGTCGCCTGTTCAATTATTATAACAGGAAAACTGAAAAGTGATATAACCCTCACCCTAACCCTAACCCTAACCCTAACCCCTAACCCTAACCCTAACCCTAACCCCTAACCCTAACCCTAACCCTAACCCTACCCCCTAACCCTAACCCTAACCCTAACCGTAACCCTAACCATATCCCTTACCCAGCCCTAACCTAACCCTAACCCTAACCCTAACCGTAACCCTAACCCTAACCCTAACTTGTTCCTAAAAAGTTTCCAAGGAAAGAACATAAATGAAAAGCACTACTTTGTAAACTGAATCACATGTGTGTCACTCGCTCAATTAGGAATACACGAAAACCGAAAAGTGTTATCTCGCACTGTACGGCACAGAAACAATTTTCCATCGAAAGAACAGAAAAGCAAAGCACAACTTTTTAAACGAATTCACATACGTGTCGCCTGTTCAATTATTATATCAGGAAAACTGAAAAGTGATATAACGCACTGTACAGCACAGAAACATGTTTCCATCGAAAGAACAGAAACACAAAGCACAACTTTGTAAACTAATTCACATACGTGTCTCCTGTTCAATTATTATAACAGGAAAACTGAAAAGTGATATAACCCTCACCCTAACCCTAACCCTAACCCTAACCCTAATCCTAACCCTAACCCTAACCCTAACCCTAACTTGTTCCTAACAGGAACAAGTTTCCAAGGAAAGAACGTAAATATAAAGCACTACTTTGTAAACTGAATCACATGTTTGTCACTAGCTCAATTAGGAATACAGGAAAACCGAAAAGTGTTATCTCGAACTCTACGGCACAGAAACAAGTTTCCATAGAAAGAACAGAAACGCAAAGCACAACTTTGTAAACTAAATCACATATGTGTCGCCCGTTCAATTATTACAACAGGAAAAGTGAAAAGTGATATATGACATTGTACAGCACAGGAACAAGTTTCAAATGAAAGAACAAAAAAGAAAATCACTAATTTGTAACTAAATCACGTGTGTGTCGCTCACTCAATTAGGAATACGGGAAAACTGAAAAGGGTTATCTCGCACTGTACGGCACAGAAACAAGTTTCCATTGAAATAACAGAAACTCAAAGCACAACTTTCTAAACTAATTCACATATGTGTCGCCTGTTCAATTATTATAACAGGAAAACTGAAAAGTGATATAACCCTCACCCTAACCCTAACCCTAACCCTAACCCCTAACCCTAACCCTAACCCTAACCCCTAACCCTAACCCTAACCCGAACCCTAACCCTAACCCCTAACCCTAACCCTAACCCTAACCGTAACCCTAACCATATCTCTTACCCAGCCCTAACCTAACCCTAACCCTAACCCTAACCCTAACTTGTTCCTAAAAAGTTTCCAAGGAAAGAACATAAATGAAAAGCACTACTTTGTAAACTGAATCACATGTGTGTCACTCGCTCAATTAGGAATACAGGAAAACCGAAAAGTGATATAACGCACTGTACAGCACAGAAACACGTTTCCATCGAAAGAACAGAAAAACAAAGCACAACTTTGTAAACTAATTCACATACGTGTCGCTTGTTCAATTATTATAACAGGAAAACTGAAAAGTGATATAACGCACGGTACAGCACAGGAACAAGTTTCCATCGAAAGAACAGAAAAGCAAAGCACAACTTTTTAAACGAATTCACATACGTGTCGCCTGTTCAATTATTATAACAGGAAAACTGAAAAGTGTTATCTCGCACTGTACTGCACAGAAACATGTTTCCATGGAAAGAACAGAAACGCAAAGCACAACTTTGTAAACTAAATCACATACGTGTCGCCCGTACAATTATTACAACAGGAAAACTGAAAAGTGATATATGACATTGTACAGCACAGGAACAAGTTTCAAATGAAAGAACAAAAAAGAAAATCACTAATTTGTAAACTAAATCACCTGTGTGTCGCTCACTCAATTAGGAATACGGGAAAACTGAAAAGTGTTATCTCGCACTGTACGGCACAGAAACAAATTTCCATTGAAATAACAGAAACTCAAAGCACAACTTTATAAACTAATTCACATATGTGTCGCCTGTTCAATTATTATAACAGGAAAACTGAAAAGTGATATAACCCTCACCCTAAACCTAACCCTAACCCAAAGCCCCTAACCCTAACCCTAACCCTAACCCTAACCCTAACCCTAACCCTAACCATATCCCTTACCCAGCCCTAACCTAACCCTAACCCTAACCCTACCCCCTAACCCTAACCCTAACCCTAACCGTAACCCTAACCATATCCCTAACCCAGCCCTAACCTAACCCTAACCCTAACCCTAACCCTAACCCTAACCCTAACTTGTTCCTAAAAAGTTTCCAAGGAAAGAACATAAATGAAAAGCACTACTTTGTAAACTGAATCACATGTGTGTCACTCGCTCAATTAGGAATACCGGAAAACCGAAAAGTGTTATCTCGCACTGTATGGCACAGAAACAATTTTCCATCGAAAGAACAGAAAAGCAAAGCACAACTTTTAAAACGAATTCACATACGTGTAGCCTGTTCAATTATTATATCAGGAAAACTGAAAAGTGATATAACGCACTGTACAGCACAGAAACATGTTTCCATCGAAAGAACAGAAACACAAAGCACAACTTTGTAAACTAATTCACATACGTGTCTCCTGTTCAATTATTATAACAGGAAAACTGAAAAGTGATATAACACTCACCCGAACCCTAACCCTAATCCTAACCCTAACCCTAACCCTAACCCTAACTTGTTCCTAACAGGAACAAGTTTCCAAGGAAAGAACGTAAATATAAAGCACTACTTTGTAAACTGAATCACATGTTTGTCACTAGCTCAATTAGGAATACAGGAAAACCGAAAAGTGTTATCTCGAACTTCACGGCACAGAAACAAGTTTCCATCGAAAGAACAGAAACGCAAAGCACAACTTTGTAAACTAAATCACATATGTGTCGCCCGTTCAATTATTACAACAGGAAAACTGAAAAGTGATATATGACATTGTACAGCACAGGAAAAAGTTTCAAATGAAAGAACAAAAAAGAAAATCACTAATTTGTAACTAAATCACGTGTGTGTCGCTCACTCAATTAGGAATACAGGAAAACTGAAAAGGGTTATCTCGCACTGTACGGCACAGAAACAAGTTTCCATTGAAATAACAGAAACTCAAAGCACAACTTTCTAAACTAATTCAAATATGTGTCGCCTGTTCAATTATTATAACAGGAAAACTGAAAAGTGATATAACCCTCACCCTAACCCTAACCCTAACCCTAACCCCTAACCCTAACCCTAACCCTAACCCCTAACCCTAACCCTAACCCGAACCCTAACCCTAACCCCTAACCCTAACCCTAACCCTAACCCTAACCCTAACCATATCTCTTACCCAGCCCTAACCTAACCCTAACCCTAACCCTAACCCTAACTTGTTCCTAAAAAGTTTCCAAGGAAAGAACATAAATGAAAAGCACTACTTTGTAAACTGAATCACATGTGTGTCACTCGCTCAATTAGGAATACAGGAAAACCGAAAAGTGATATAACGCACTGTACAGCACAGAAACACGTTTCCATCGAAAGAACAGAAAAACAAAGCACAACTTTGTAAACTAATTCACATACGTGTCGCATGTTCAATTATTATAACAGGAAAACTGAAAAGTGATATAACGCACGGTACAGCACAGGAACAAGTTTCCATCGAAAGAACAGAAAAGCAAAGCACAACTTTTTAAACGAATTCACATACGTGTCGCCTGTTCAATTATTATAACAGGAAAACTGAAAAGTGTTATCTCGCACTGTACTGCACAGAAACAAGTTTCCATGGAAAGAACAGAAACGCAAAGCACAACTTTGTAAACTAAATCACATACGTGTCGCCCGTACAATTATTACAACAGGAAAACTGAAAAGTGATATATGACATTGTACAGCACAGGAACAAGTTTCAAATGAAAGAACAAAAAAGAAAATCACTAATTTGTAAACTAAATCACCTGTGTGTCGCTCACTCAATTAGGAATACGGGAAAACTGAAAAGTGTTATCTCGCACTGTACGGCACAGAAACAAATTTCCATTGAAATAACAGAAACTCAAAGCACAACTTTGTAAACTAATTCACATATGTGTCCCCTGTTCAATTATTATAACAGGAAAACTGAAAAGTGATATAACCCTCACCCTAAACCTAACCCTAACCCAAAGCCCCTAACCCTAACCCTAACCCTAACCCTAACCCTAACCCTAACCATATCCCTTACCCAGCCCTAACCTAACCCTAACCCTAACCCTACCCCCTAACCCTAACCCTAACCCTAACCGTAACCCTAACCATATCCCTTACCCAGCCCTAACCTAACCCTAACCCTAACCCTAACCCTAACCCTAACCCTAACTTGTTCCTAAAAAGTTTCCAAGGAAAGAACATAAATGAAAAGCACTACTTTGTAAACTGAATCACATGTGTGTCACTCGCTCAATTAGGAATACCGGAAAACCGAAAAGTGTTATCTCGCACTGTATGGCACAGAAACAATTTTCCATCGAAAGAACAGAAAAGCAAAGCACAACTTTTTAAACGAATTCACATACATGTAGCCTGTTCAATTATTATATCAGGAAAACTGAAAAGTGATATAACGCACTGTACAGCACAGAAACATGTTTCCATCGAAAGAACAGAAACACAAAGCACAACTTTGTAAACTAATTCACATACGTGTCTCCTGTTCAATTATTATAACAGGAAAACTGAAAAGTGATATAACACTCACCCGAACCCTAACCCTAATCCTAACCCTAACCCTAACCCTAACCCTAACTTGTTCCTAACAGGAACAAGTTTCCAAGGAAAGAACGTAAATATAAAGCACTACTTTGTAAACTGAATCACATGTTTGTCACTAGCTCAATTAGGAATACAGGAAAACCGAAAAGTGTTATCTCGAACTCTACAGCACAGAAACAAGTTTCCATCGAAAGAACAGAAACGCAAAGCACAACTTTGTAAACTAAATCACATATGTGTCGCCCGTTCAATTATTACAACAGGAAAACTGAAAAGTGATATATGACATTGTACAGCACAGGAAAAAGTTTCAAATGAAAGAACAAAAAAGAAAATCACTAATTTGTAACTAAATCACGTGTGTGTCGCTCACTCAATTAGGAATACAGGAAAACTGAAAAGGGTTATCTCGCACTGTACGGCACAGAAACAAGTTTCCATTGAAATAACAGAAACTCAAAGCACAACTTTCTAAACTAATTCACATATGTGTCGCCTGTTCAATTATTATAACAGGAAAACTGAAAAGTGATATAACCCTCACCCTAACCCTAACCCTAACCCTAACCCCTAACCCTAACCCTAACCCTAACCCCTAACCCTAACCCTAACCCGAACCCTAACCCTAACCCCTAACCCTAACCCTAACCCTAACCCTAACCATATCTCTTACCCAGCCCTAACCTAACCCTAACCCTAACCCTAACCCTAACTTGTTCCTAAAAAGTTTCCAAGGAAAGAACATAAATGAAAAGCACTACTTTGTAAACTGAATCACATGTGTGTCACTCGCTCAATTAGGAATACAGGAAAACCGAAAAGTGATATAACGCACTGTACAGCACAGAAACACGTTTCCATCGAAAGAACAGAAAAACAAAGCACAACTTTGTAAACTAATTCACATACGTGTCGCTTGTTCAATTATTATAACAGGAAAACTGAAAAGTGATATAACGCACGGTACAGCACTGGAACAAGTTTCCATCGAAAGAACAGAAAAGCAAAGCACAACTTTTTAAACGAATTCACATACGTGTCGCCTGTTCAATTATTATAACAGGAAAACTGAAAAGTGTTATCTCGCACTGTACTGCACAGAAACAAGTTTCCATGGAAAGAACAGAAACGCAAAGCACAACTTTGTAAACTAAATCACATACGTGTCGCCCGTACAATTATTACAACAGGAAAACTGAAAAGTGATATATGACATTGTACAGCACAGGAACAAGTTTCAAATGAAAGAACAAAAAAGAAAATCACTAATTTGTAAACTAAATCACCTGTGTGTCGCTCACTCAATTAGGAATACGGGAAAACTGAAAAGTGTTATCTCGCACTGTACGGCACAGAAACAAATTTCCATTGAAATAACAGAAACTCAAAGCACAACTTTGTAAACTAATTCACATATGTGTCGCCTGTTCAATTATTATAACAGGAAAACTGAAAAGTGATATAACTCTCACCCTAAACCTAACCCTAACCCAAAGCCCCTAACCCTAACCCTAACCCTAACCCTAACCCTAACCCTAACCATATCCCTTACCCAGCCCTAACCTAACCCTAACCCTAACCCTAACTTGTTCCTAAAAAGTTTCCAAGGAAAGAACATAAATGAAAAGTACTACTTTGTAAACTGAATCACATGTGTGTCACTCGCTCAATTAGGATTACAGGAAAACCGAAAAGTGTTATCTCGCACTGTACGGCACAGAAACAATTTTCCATCGAAAGAACAGAAAAGCAAAGCACAACTTTTTAAACGAATTCACATACGTGTCGCCTGTTCAATTATTATAACAGGAAAACTGAAAAGTGATATAACGCACTGTACAGCACAGAAACATGTTTCCATCGAAAGAACAGAAACACAAAGCACAACGTTGTAAACGAATTCACATACGTGTCGCCTGTTCAATTATTATAACAGGAAAACTGAAAAGTGATATAATGCACGGGCACAGGAACAAGTTTCCATCGAAAGAACAGAAAAGCAAAGCAAAACTTTTTAAATGAATTCACATACGTGTCGCCTGTTCAATTATTATAACAGGAAAACTGAAAAGTGTTATCTCGCACTGTACTGCACAGAAACAAGTTTCCATTGAAATAACAGAAACTCAAAGCACAACTTTGTAAACTACTTCACATATGTGTCGCCTGTTCAATTATTATAACAGGAAAACTGAAAAGTGATATAACCCTCACCCTAACCCTAACCCTAACCCAAAGCCCCTAACCCTAACCCTAACCCTAACCCTAACCCTAACTCTAACCCCTAACCCTAACCCTAACCCTAACCCTAACTTGTTCCTAAAAAGTTTCCAAGGAAAGAACATAAATGAAAAGCACTACTTTGTAAACTGAATCACATGTGTGTCACTCGCTCAATTAGGAATACAGGAAAACCGAAAAGTGTTATCTCGCACTGTACGGCACAGAAACAATTTTCCATCGAAAGAACAGAAAAGCAAAGCACAACTTTTTAAACGAATTCACATACGTGTAGCCTGTTCAATTATTATATCAGGAAAACTGAAAAGTGATATAACGCAC
>NC_083360.1:48256244-48263744 GCF_030254825.1 Meriones unguiculatus | reverse complement strand
TGTAAACTAAATCACCTGTGTGTTGCTCACTCAATTAGGAATACGGGAAAACTTAAAAGTGTTATCTCGCACTGTAAGGCACAGAAACAAATTTCCATTGAAATAACAGAAACTCAAAGCAAAACTTTGTAAACTAATTCACATATGTGTCGCCTGTTCAATTATTATAACAGGAAAACTGAAAAGTGATATAACCCTCACCCTAACCCTAACCCTAACCCAAAGCCCCTAACCCAAAACCTAACCCTAACCCCTAACCCCTAACCCTAACCCTAACACTAACCGTAACCCTAACCATATCATTTATCCAGCCTTAACCTAAACCGAACCCTAACCCTAACCCTAACCCTAACTTGTTCCTAACAGGAACAAGTTTCCAAGGAAAGAACGTAAATGAAAAGCACTACTTTGTAAAGTGAATCATATGTGTGTCACTCGCTCAATTAGGAATACAGGAAAACTGAAAAGTGTTTTCTCGCACTGTATGGCACAGAAACAAATTTCCATCGAAAGAACAGAAACACAAACCACAACTTTGTAAACTAAATCACATACGTGTCGCCCGTTCAATTATTACAACAGGAAAACTGAAAAGTGATATATGACATTGTATAGCACAGGAACAAGTTTTAAATGAAAGAACAAAAAAGAAAATCACTAATTTGTAAACTAAATCACATGTGTGTCGCTCGCTCCATTAGGAATACAGGAAAACTGAAAAGTGATATATCTCACTGTACAGCACAAGAACAAGTTTCCAACGAAACAACAGAAAAGCAAAGCACTACTTTTAAAAGGAATCACCTGTGTATCGCTCGCTCAATTAGAAATACGGGAAAACTGTAAAGTGTTATCTCACACTGTACGGCACAGAAACAAGTTTCCATTGACAGAACAGAAACTCAAAGCACAACTTTGTAGACTAATTCACATATGTGTCGCCTGTTCAATTATTATAACAGGAAAACTGAAAAGTGATATATCCCTCACCCTAACCCTAACACTAACCCAAAGCCCCTAACCCTAACCCTAAAGCTAACGCTAACACTAACCCTAACCCGTAACCCTAACCCTAACCCTAACCCTAACGCCTAACCCTAACCCTTACCCTAACCGTAACCCTAACCATATCCCTTACCCAGCCCTAACCTAACCCTAACCCTAACCCTAACTCTAACCCTAACCCTAACCCCTAACCCTAACCCTAACCCTAACCATAACCCTAATCATATCCCTTACCCAGCCCTAACCTAACCCTAACCCTAACCCTAACCCTAACCCTAACCCTAACTTGTTCCTACAAGTTTCCGAGGAAAGAACGTAAAGGAAAAGCACTACTTTGTAAACTGAATCACATGTTTGTCACTCGCTCAATTAGGAATACAGGAAAACCGAAAAGTGTTATCTCGCACTGTACGGCACAGAAACAAGTTTCCATCGAAAGAACAGAAACGCAAAGCACAACTTTTTAAACGAATTCACATACGTGTCGCCTGTTCAATTATTATAACAGGAAAACTGAAAAGTGTTATCTCGCTCTGTACTGCACAGAAACAAGTTTCCATCGAAAGAACAGAAACGCAAAGCACAACTTTGTAAACTAAATCACATATGTGTCGCCCGTTCAATTATTACAAAAGGAAAACTGAAAAGTGATATATGACATTGTACAGCACAGGAACAAGTTTCAAATGAAAGAACAACAAAGAAAATCACTAATTTGTAAACTAAATCACGTGTGTGTCGCTCACTCAATTAGGAATACGGGAAAACTGAAAAGGGTTATCTCGCACTGTACTGCACAGAAACAAGTTTCCATTGAAATAACAGAAACTCAAAGCACAACTCTGTAAACTAATTCACATACGTGTCGCCTGTTCAATTATTATAACAGGAAAACTGAAAAGTGATATAACGCACTGTACAGCACAGAAACATGTTTCCATCGAAAGAACAGAAACACAAAGCACAAATTTGTAAACTAATTCACATACGTGTCGCCTGTTCAATTATTATAACAGGAAAACTGAAAAGTGATATAACCATCACCCTAACCCTAACCCTAACCCAAAGCCCCTAACCCTAACCATAACCCTAACGCTAACCCTAACCCTAACCCCTAACCCTAACCCTAACCCTAACCCTAACCCCTAACCCTAACCCTAACCCTAACCGTAACCCTAACCATATCCCTTACCCAGCCCTAACCTAACCCTAACCCTAACCCTAACCCTAACCCCTAACCCTAACCCTAACCCTAACCGTAACCCTAATCATATCCCTTACCCAGCCCTAACCTAACCCTAACCCTAACCCTAACCCTAACCCTAACCCTAACCGTAACTTGTTCCTACAAGTTGCCAAGGAAAGAACGTAAAGGAAAAGCACTACTTTGTAAACTGAATCACATGTTTGTCACTCGCTCAATTAGGAATACACGAAAACCGAAAAGTGTTATCTCGCACTGTACGGCACAGAAACAAGTTTCCATCGAAAGAACAGAAACGCAAAGCACAACTTTTTAAACGAATTCACATACGTGTCGCCTGTTCAATTATTATAACAGGAAAACTGAAAAGTGATATAACGCACTGTACAGCACAGAAACATGTTTCCATCGAAAGAACAGAAACACAAAGCACAACTTTGTAAACTAATTCACATACGTGTCGCCTGTTCAATTATTATAACAGGAAAACTGAAAAGTGATATAACGCACGGTACAGCACAGGAACAAGTTTCCATCGAAAGAACAGAAACGCAAAGCACAACTTTGTAAACTAAATCACATACGTGTCGCCCGTTCAATTATTACAACAGGAAAACTGAAAAGTGATATATGACATTGTACAGCACAGGAACAACTTTCAAATGAAAGAACAAAAAAGAAAATCACTAATTTGTAAACTAAATCACCTGTGTGTCGCTCACTCAATTAGGAATACGGGAAAACTGAAAAGTGTTATCTCGCACTGTAAGGCACAGAAACAAATTTCCATTGAAATAACAGAAACTCAAAGCACAACTTTGTAAACTAATTCACATATGTGTCGCCTGTTCAATTATTAAAACAGGAAAACTGAAAAGTGATATAACCCTTACCCTAACCCTAACCCTAACTCAAAGCCCCTAACCCTAACCCTAACCCCTAACCCTAACCCTAACCCTAACCCCTAACCCCTAACCCTAACCCTAACCCTAACCGTAAAACTAACCATATCCCTTACCCAGCCCTAACCTAACCCTAACCCTAACCCTAACCCTAATCCTAACCCTAACTTGTTCCTAAAAATTTTCCAAGGAAAGAACATAAATGAAAAGCACTACTTTGTAAACTGAATCACATGTTTGTCACTCGCTCAATTAGGAATACACGAAAACCGAAAAGTGTTATCTCGCACTGTACGGCACAGAAACAATTTTCCATCGAAAGAACAGAAAAGCAAAGCACAACTATTTAAACGAATTCACATACGTGTAGCCTGTTCAATTATTATAACAGGAAAACTGAAAAGTGATATAACGCACTGTACAGCACAGAAACATGTTTCCATCGAAAGAACAGAAACACAAAGCACAAATTTGTAAACTAATTCACATACGTGTCGCCTGTTCAATTATTATAACAGGAAAACTGAAAAGTGATATAACCCTCACCCTAACCCTAACCCTAACCCAAAGCCCCTAACCCTAACCCTAACCCTAACCCTAACCCCTAACCCTAACCCTAACCCTAACCCTAACCCCTAACCCTAACCCTAACCCTAACCCTAACCCCTAACCCTAACCCTAACCCTAACCCTAACCCTAACCATATCCCTTACCCAGCCCTAACCTAACCCTAACCCTAACCCTAACCCTAACTTGTTCCTAACAGGAACAAGTTTCCAAGGAAAGAACGTAAATATAAAGCACTACTTTGTAAACTGAATCACATGTTTGTCACTCGCTCAATTAGGAATACAGGAAAACCGAAAAGTGTTATCTCGAACTCTACGGCACAGAAACAAGTTTCCATCGAAAGCACAGAAACGCAAAGCACAACTTTGTAAACTAAATCACATATGTGTCGCCCGTTCAATTATTACAACAGGAAAACTGAAAAGTGATATATGACATTGTACAGCACAGGAACAAGTTTCAATTGAAAGAACAAAAAAGAAAATCACTAATTTGGAAACTAAATCACATGTGTGTCGCTCACTCAATTAGGAATACGGGAAAACTGAAAAGGGTTATCTCGCACTGTACGGCACAGAAACAAGTTTCCATTGAAATAACAGAAACTCAAAGCACAACTTTGTAAACTAATTCACATATGTGTCGCCTGTTCAATTATTATAACAGGAAAACTGAAAAGTGATATAACCCTCACCCTAACCCTAACCCTAACCCTAACCCCTAACCCTAACCCTAACCCTAACCCCTAACCCTAACCCTAACCCTAACCCTACCCCCTAACCCTAACCCTAACCCTAACCGTAACCCTAACCATATCCCTTACCCAGCCCTAACCTAACCCTAACCCTAACCCTAACCGTAACCCTAACCCTAACCCTAACTTGTTCCTAAAAAGTTTCCAAGGAAAGAACATAAATGAAAAGCACTACTTTGTAAACTGAATCACATGTGTGTCACTCGCTCAATTAGGAATACACGAAAACCGAAAAGTGTTATCTCGCACTGTACGGCACAGAAACAATTTTCCATCGAAAGAACAGAAAAGCAAAGCACAACTTTTTAAACGAATTCACATACGTGTCGCCTGTTCAATTATTATATCAGGAAAACTGAAAAGTGATATAACGCACTGTACAGCACAGAAACATGTTTCCATCGAAAGAACAGAAACACAAAGCACAACTTTGTAAACTAATTCACATACGTGTCGCCTGTTCAATTATTATAACAGGAAAACTGAAAAGTGATATAACCCTCACCCTAACCCTAACCCTAACCCTAACCCTAATCCTAACCCTAACCCTAACCCTAACCCTAACTTGTTCCTAACAGGAACAAGTTTCCAAGGAAAGAACGTAAATATAAAGCACTACTTTGTAAACTGAATCACATGTTTGTCACTAGCTCAATTAGGAATACAGGAAAACCGAAAAGTGTTATCTCGAACTCTACGGCACAGAAACAAGTTTCCATAGAAAGAACAGAAACGCAAAGCACAACTTTGTAAACTAAATCACATATGTGTCGCCCGTTCAATTATTACAACAGGAAAACTGAAAAGTGATATATGACATTGTACAGCACAGGAACAAGTTTCAAATGAAAGAACAAAAAAGAAAATCACTAATTTGTAACTAAATCACGTGTGTGTCGCTCACTCAATTAGGAATACGGGAAAACTGAAAAGGGTTATCTCGCACTGTACGGCACAGAAACAAGTTTCCATTGAAATAACAGAAACTCAAAGCACAACTTTCTAAACTAATTCACATATGTGTCGCCTGTTCAATTATTATAACAGGAAAACTGAAAAGTGATATAACCCTCACCCTAACCCTAACCCTAACCCTAACCCCTAACCCTAACCCTAACCCTAACCCCTAACCCTAACCCTAACCCGAACCCTAACCCTAACCCCTAACCCTAACCCTAACCCTAACCGTAACCCTAACCATATCTCTTACCCAGCCCTAACCTAACCCTAACCCTAACCCTAACCCTAACTTGTTCCTAAAAAGTTTCCAAGGAAAGAACATAAATGAAAAGCACTACTTTGTAAACTGAATCACATGTGTGTCACTCGCTCAATTAGGAATACAGGAAAACCGAAAAGTGATATAACGCACTGTACAGCACAGAAACACGTTTCCATCGAAAGAACAGAAAAACAAAGCACAACTTTGTAAACTAATTCACATACGTGTCGCTTGTTCAATTATTATAACAGGAAAACTGAAAAGTGATATAACGCACGGTACAGCACAGGAACAAGTTTCCATCGAAAGAACAGAAAAGCAAAGCACAACTTTTTAAACGAATTCACATACGTGTCGCCTGTTCAATTATTATAACAGGAAAACTGAAAAGTGTTATCTCGCACTGTACTGCACAGAAACATGTTTCCATGGAAAGAACAGAAACGCAAAGCACAACTTTGTAAACTAAATCACATACGTGTCGCCCGTACAATTATTACAACAGGAAAACTGAAAAGTGATATATGACATTGTACAGCACAGGAACAAGTTTCAAATGAAAGAACAAAAAAGAAAATCACTAATTTGTAAACTAAATCACCTGTGTGTCGCTCACTCAATTAGGAATACGGGAAAACTGAAAAGTGTTATCTCGCACTGTAAGGCACAGAAACAAATTTCCATTGAAATAACAGAAACTCAAAGCACAACTTTGTAAACTAATTCACATATGTGTCGCCTGTTCAATTATTATAACAGGAAAACTGAAAAGTGATATAACCCTCACCCTAAACCTAACCCTAACCCAAAGCCCCTAACCCTAACCCTAACCCTAACCCTAACCCTAACCATATCCCTTACCCAGCCCTAACCTAACCCTAACCCTAACCCTAACTTGTTCCTAAAAAGTTTCCAAGGAAAGAACATAAATGAAAAGTACTACTTTGTAAACTGAATCACATGTGTGTCACTCGCTCAATTAGGATTACAGGAAAACCGAAAAGTGTTATCTCGAACTCTATGGCACAGAAACAAGTTTCCATAGAAAGAACAGAAACGCAAAGCACAACTTTGTAAACTAAATCACATATGTGTCGCCCGTTCAATTATTACAACAGGAAAACTGAAAAGTGATATATGACATTGTACAGCACAGGAACAAGTTTCAAATGAAAGAACAAAAAAGAAAATCACTAATTTGTAACTAAATCACGTGTGTGTCGCTCACTCAATTAGGAATACGGGAAAACTGAAAAGGGTTATCTCGCACTGTACGGCACAGAAACAAGTTTCCATTGAAATAACAGAAACTCAAAGCACAACTTTCTAAACTAATTCACATATGTGTCGCCTGTTCAATTATTATAACAGGAAAACTGAAAAGTGATATAACCCTCACCCTAACCCTAACCCTAACCCTAACCCCTAACCCTAACCCTAACCCTAACCCCTAACCCTAACCCTAACCCGAACCCTAACCCTAACCCCTAACCCTAACCCTAACCCTAACCGTAACCCTAACCATATCTCTTACACAGCCCTAACCTAACCCTAACCCTAACCCTAACCCTAACCCTAACCCTAACCCTAACTTGTTCCTAAAAAGTTTCCAAGGAAAGAACATAAATGAAAAGCACTACTTTGTAAACTGAATCATATGTGTGTCACTCGCTTAATTAGGAATACAGGAAAACCGAAAATTGATATAACGCACTGTACAGCACAGAAACACGTTTCCATCGAAAGAACAGAAAAACAAAGCACAACTTTGTAAACTAATTCACATACGTGTCGCTTGTTCAATTATTATAACAGGAAAACTGAAAAGTGATATAACGCACGG
>NC_083360.1:48243744-48253744 GCF_030254825.1 Meriones unguiculatus | reverse complement strand
TCAATTAGGAATACCGGAAAACCGAAAAGTGTTATCTCGCACTGTATGGCACAGAAACAATTTTCCATCGAAAGAACAGAAAAGCAAAGCACAACTTTTTAAACGAATTCACATACGTGTAGTCTGTTCAATTATTATATCAGGAAAACTGAAAAGTGATATAACGCACTGTACAGCACAGAAACATGTTTCCATCGAAAGAACAGAAACACAAAGCACAACTTTGTAAACTAATTCACATACGTGTCTCCTGTTCAATTATTATAACAGGAAAACTGAAAAGTGATATAACACTCACCCGAACCCTAACCCTAATCCTAACCCTAACCCTAACCCTAACCCTAACTTGTTCCTAACAGGAACAAGTTTCCAAGGAAAGAACGTAAATATAAAGCACTACTTTGTAAACTGAATCACATGTTTGTCACTAGCTCAATTAGGAATACAGGAAAACCGAAAAGTGTTATCTCGAACTTCACGGCACAGAAACAAGTTTCCATCGAAAGAACAGAAACGCAAAGCACAACTTTGTAAACTAAATCACATATGTGTCGCCCGTTCAATTATTACAACAGGAAAACTGAAAAGTGATATATGACATTGTACAGCACAGGAAAAAGTTTCAAATGAAAGAACAAAAAAGAAAATCACTAATTTGTAACTAAATCACGTGTGTGTCGCTCACTCAATTAGGAATACAGGAAAACTGAAAAGTGATATATCTCACTGTACAGCACAAGAACAAGTTTCCAACGAAACAACAGAAAAGCAAAGCACTACTTTTAAAAGGAATCACCTGTGTATCGCTCGCTCAATTAGAAATACGGGAAAACTGTAAAGTGTTATCTCACACTGTACGGCACAGAAACAAGTTTCCATTGACAGAACAGAAACTCAAAGCACAACTTTGTAGACTAATTCACATATGTGTCGCCTGTTCAATTATTATAACAGGAAAACTGAAAAGTGATATATCCCTCACCCTAACCCTAACACTAACCCAAAGCCCCTAACCCTAACCCTAAAGCTAACGCTAACACTAACCCTAACCCGTAACCCTAACCCTAACCCTAACCCTAACGCCTAACCCTAACCCTTACCCTAACCGTAACCCTAACCATATCCCTTACCCAGCCCTAACCTAACCCTAACCCTAACCCTAACTCTAACCCTAACCCTAACCCCTAACCCTAACCCTAACCCTAACCATAACCCTAATCATATCCCTTACCCAGCCCTAACCTAACCCTAACCCTAACCCTAACCCTAACCCTAACCCTAACTTGTTCCTACAAGTTTCCGAGGAAAGAACGTAAAGGAAAAGCACTACTTTGTAAACTGAATCACATGTTTGTCACTCGCTCAATTAGGAATACAGGAAAACCGAAAAGTGTTATCTCGCACTGTACGGCACAGAAACAAGTTTCCATCGAAAGAACAGAAACGCAAAGCACAACTTTTTAAACGAATTCACATACGTGTCGCCTGTTCAATTATTATAACAGGAAAACTGAAAAGTGTTATCTCGCTCTGTACTGCACAGAAACAAGTTTCCATCGAAAGAACAGAAACGCAAAGCACAACTTTGTAAACTAAATCACATATGTGTCGCCCGTTCAATTATTACAAAAGGAAAACTGAAAAGTGATATATGACATTGTACAGCACAGGAACAAGTTTCAAATGAAAGAACAACAAAGAAAATCACTAATTTGTAAACTAAATCACGTGTGTGTCGCTCACTCAATTAGGAATACGGGAAAACTGAAAAGGGTTATCTCGCACTGTACTGCACAGAAACAAGTTTCCATTGAAATAACAGAAACTCAAAGCACAACTCTGTAAACTAATTCACATACGTGTCGCCTGTTCAATTATTATAACAGGAAAACTGAAAAGTGATATAACGCACTGTACAGCACAGAAACATGTTTCCATCGAAAGAACAGAAACACAAAGCACAAATTTGTAAACTAATTCACATACGTGTCGCCTGTTCAATTATTATAACAGGAAAACTGAAAAGTGATATAACCATCACCCTAACCCTAACCCTAACCCAAAGCCCCTAACCCTAACCATAACCCTAACGCTAACCCTAACCCTAACCCCTAACCCTAACCCTAACCCTAACCCTAACCCCTAACCCTAACCCTAACCCTAACCGTAACCCTAACCATATCCCTTACCCAGCCCTAACCTAACCCTAACCCTAACCCTAACCCTAACCCCTAACCCTAACCCTAACCCTAACCGTAACCCTAATCATATCCCTTACCCAGCCCTAACCTAACCCTAACCCTAACCCTAACCCTAACCCTAACCCTAACCGTAACTTGTTCCTACAAGTTGCCAAGGAAAGAACGTAAAGGAAAAGCACTACTTTGTAAACTGAATCACATGTTTGTCACTCGCTCAATTAGGAATACACGAAAACCGAAAAGTGTTATCTCGCACTGTACGGCACAGAAACAAGTTTCCATCGAAAGAACAGAAACGCAAAGCACAACTTTTTAAACGAATTCACATACGTGTCGCCTGTTCAATTATTATAACAGGAAAACTGAAAAGTGATATAACGCACTGTACAGCACAGAAACATGTTTCCATCGAAAGAACAGAAACACAAAGCACAACTTTGTAAACTAATTCACATACGTGTCGCCTGTTCAATTATTATAACAGGAAAACTGAAAAGTGATATAACGCACGGTACAGCACAGGAACAAGTTTCCATCGAAAGAACAGAAACGCAAAGCACAACTTTGTAAACTAAATCACATACGTGTCGCCCGTTCAATTATTACAACAGGAAAACTGAAAAGTGATATATGACATTGTACAGCACAGGAACAACTTTCAAATGAAAGAACAAAAAAGAAAATCACTAATTTGTAAACTAAATCACCTGTGTGTCGCTCACTCAATTAGGAATACGGGAAAACTGAAAAGTGTTATCTCGCACTGTAAGGCACAGAAACAAATTTCCATTGAAATAACAGAAACTCAAAGCACAACTTTGTAAACTAATTCACATATGTGTCGCCTGTTCAATTATTAAAACAGGAAAACTGAAAAGTGATATAACCCTTACCCTAACCCTAACCCTAACTCAAAGCCCCTAACCCTAACCCTAACCCCTAACCCTAACCCTAACCCTAACCCCTAACCCCTAACCCTAACCCTAACCCTAACCGTAAAACTAACC
The DNA here is from genome assembly GCF_030254825.1 of Meriones unguiculatus. Classification (NCBI taxonomy): domain Eukaryota; kingdom Metazoa; phylum Chordata; class Mammalia; order Rodentia; family Muridae; genus Meriones; species Meriones unguiculatus. The sequence continues at coordinate 48,250,536 of NC_083360.1, read as the reverse complement.
ATATCCCTTACCCAGCCCTAACCTAACCCTAACCCTAACCCTAACCCTAATCCTAACCCTAACTTGTTCCTAAAAATTTTCCAAGGAAAGAACATAAATGAAAAGCACTACTTTGTAAACTGAATCACATGTTTGTCACTCGCTCAATTAGGAATACACGAAAACCGAAAAGTGTTATCTCGCACTGTACGGCACAGAAACAATTTTCCATCGAAAGAACAGAAAAGCAAAGCACAACTATTTAAACGAATTCACATACGTGTAGCCTGTTCAATTATTATAACAGGAAAACTGAAAAGTGATATAACGCACTGTACAGCACAGAAACATGTTTCCATCGAAAGAACAGAAACACAAAGCACAAATTTGTAAACTAATTCACATACGTGTCGCCTGTTCAATTATTATAACAGGAAAACTGAAAAGTGATATAACCCTCACCCTAACCCTAACCCTAACCCAAAGCCCCTAACCCTAACCCTAACCCTAACCCTAACCCCTAACCCTAACCCTAACCCTAACCCTAACCCCTAACCCTAACCCTAACCCTAACCCTAACCCCTAACCCTAACCCTAACCCTAACCCTAACCCTAACCATATCCCTTACCCAGCCCTAACCTAACCCTAACCCTAACCCTAACCCTAACTTGTTCCTAACAGGAACAAGTTTCCAAGGAAAGAACGTAAATATAAAGCACTACTTTGTAAACTGAATCACATGTTTGTCACTCGCTCAATTAGGAATACAGGAAAACCGAAAAGTGTTATCTCGAACTCTACGGCACAGAAACAAGTTTCCATCGAAAGCACAGAAACGCAAAGCACAACTTTGTAAACTAAATCACATATGTGTCGCCCGTTCAATTATTACAACAGGAAAACTGAAAAGTGATATATGACATTGTACAGCACAGGAACAAGTTTCAATTGAAAGAACAAAAAAGAAAATCACTAATTTGGAAACTAAATCACATGTGTGTCGCTCACTCAATTAGGAATACGGGAAAACTGAAAAGGGTTATCTCGCACTGTACGGCACAGAAACAAGTTTCCATTGAAATAACAGAAACTCAAAGCACAACTTTGTAAACTAATTCACATATGTGTCGCCTGTTCAATTATTATAACAGGAAAACTGAAAAGTGATATAACCCTCACCCTAACCCTAACCCTAACCCTAACCCCTAACCCTAACCCTAACCCTAACCCCTAACCCTAACCCTAACCCTAACCCTACCCCCTAACCCTAACCCTAACCCTAACCGTAACCCTAACCATATCCCTTACCCAGCCCTAACCTAACCCTAACCCTAACCCTAACCGTAACCCTAACCCTAACCCTAACTTGTTCCTAAAAAGTTTCCAAGGAAAGAACATAAATGAAAAGCACTACTTTGTAAACTGAATCACATGTGTGTCACTCGCTCAATTAGGAATACACGAAAACCGAAAAGTGTTATCTCGCACTGTACGGCACAGAAACAATTTTCCATCGAAAGAACAGAAAAGCAAAGCACAACTTTTTAAACGAATTCACATACGTGTCGCCTGTTCAATTATTATATCAGGAAAACTGAAAAGTGATATAACGCACTGTACAGCACAGAAACATGTTTCCATCGAAAGAACAGAAACACAAAGCACAACTTTGTAAACTAATTCACATACGTGTCGCCTGTTCAATTATTATAACAGGAAAACTGAAAAGTGATATAACCCTCACCCTAACCCTAACCCTAACCCTAACCCTAATCCTAACCCTAACCCTAACCCTAACCCTAACTTGTTCCTAACAGGAACAAGTTTCCAAGGAAAGAACGTAAATATAAAGCACTACTTTGTAAACTGAATCACATGTTTGTCACTAGCTCAATTAGGAATACAGGAAAACCGAAAAGTGTTATCTCGAACTCTACGGCACAGAAACAAGTTTCCATAGAAAGAACAGAAACGCAAAGCACAACTTTGTAAACTAAATCACATATGTGTCGCCCGTTCAATTATTACAACAGGAAAACTGAAAAGTGATATATGACATTGTACAGCACAGGAACAAGTTTCAAATGAAAGAACAAAAAAGAAAATCACTAATTTGTAACTAAATCACGTGTGTGTCGCTCACTCAATTAGGAATACGGGAAAACTGAAAAGGGTTATCTCGCACTGTACGGCACAGAAACAAGTTTCCATTGAAATAACAGAAACTCAAAGCACAACTTTCTAAACTAATTCACATATGTGTCGCCTGTTCAATTATTATAACAGGAAAACTGAAAAGTGATATAACCCTCACCCTAACCCTAACCCTAACCCTAACCCCTAACCCTAACCCTAACCCTAACCCCTAACCCTAAACCTAACCCGAACCCTAACCCTAACCCCTAACCCTAACCCTAACCCTAACCGTAACCCTAACCATATCTCTTACCCAGCCCTAACCTAACCCTAACCCTAACCCTAACCCTAACTTGTTCCTAAAAAGTTTCCAAGGAAAGAACATAAATGAAAAGCACTACTTTGTAAACTGAATCACATGTGTGTCACTCGCTCAATTAGGAATAATGGAAAACCGAAAAGTGATATAACGCACTGTACAGCACAGAAACACGTTTCCATCGAAAGAACAGAAAAACAAAGCACAACTTTGTAAACTAATTCACATACGTGTCGCTTGTTCAATTATTATAACAGGAAAACTGAAAAGTGATATAACGCACGGTACAGCACAGGAACAAGTTTCCATCGAAAGAACAGAAAAGCAAAGCACAACTTTTTAAACGAATTCACATACGTGTCGCCTGTTCAATTATTATAACAGGAAAACTGAAAAGTGTTATCTCGCACTGTACTGCACAGAAACATGTTTCCATGGAAAGAACAGAAACGCAAAGCACAACTTTGTAAACTAAATCACATACGTGTCGCCCGTACAATTATTACAACAGGAAAACTGAAAAGTGATATATGACATTGTACAGCACAGGAACAAGTTTCAAATGAAAGAACAAAAAAGAAAATCACTAATTTGTAAACTAAATCACCTGTGTGTCGCTCACTCAATTAGGAATACGGGAAAACTGAAAAGTGTTATCTCGCACTGTAAGGCACAGAAACAAATTTCCATTGAAATAACAGAAACTCAAAGCACAACTTTGTAAACTAATTCACATATGTGTCGCCTGTTCAATTATTATAACAGGAAAACTGAAAAGTGATATAACCCTCACCCTAAACCTAACCCTAACCCAAAGCCCCTAACCCTAACCCTAACCCTAACCCTAACCCTAACCATATCCCTTACCCAGCCCTAACCTAACCCTAACCCTAACCCTAACTTGTTCCTAAAAAGTTTCCAAGGAAAGAACATAAATGAAAAGTACTACTTTGTAAACTGAATCACATGTGTGTCACTCGCTCAATTAGGATTACAGGAAAACCGAAAAGTGTTATCTCGAACTCTATGGCACAGAAACAAGTTTCCATAGAAAGAACAGAAACGCAAAGCACAACTTTGTAAACTAAATCACATATGTGTCGCCCGTTCAATTATTACAACAGGAAAACTGAAAAGTGATATATGACATTGTACAGCACAGGAACAAGTTTCAAATGAAAGAACAAAAAAGAAAATCACTAATTTGTAACTAAATCACGTGTGTGTCGCTCACTCAATTAGGAATACGGGAAAACTGAAAAGGGTTATCTCGCACTGTACGGCACAGAAACAAGTTTCCATTGAAATAACAGAAACTCAAAGCACAACTTTCTAAACTAATTCACATATGTGTCGCCTGTTCAATTATTATAACAGGAAAACTGAAAAGTGATATAACCCTCACCCTAACCCTAACCCTAACCCTAACCCCTAACCCTAACCCTAACCCTAACCCCTAACCCTAACCCTAACCCGAACCCTAACCCTAACCCCTAACCCTAACCCTAACCCTAACCGTAACCCTAACCATATCTCTTACACAGCCCTAACCTAACCCTAACCCTAACCCTAACCCTAACCCTAACCCTAACCCTAACCCTAACTTGTTCCTAAAAAGTTTCCAAGGAAAGAACATAAATGAAAAGCACTACTTTGTAAACTGAATCATATGTGTGTCACTCGCTTAATTAGGAATACAGGAAAACCGAAAAGTGATATAACGCACTGTACAGCACAGAAACACGTTTCCATCGAAAGAACAGAAAAACAAAGCACAACTTTGTAAACTAATTCACATACGTGTCGCTTGTTCAATTATTATAACAGGAAAACTGAAAAGTGATATAACCCTCACCCTAACCCTAACCCTAACCCAAAGCCCCTAACCCTAACCCTAACCCTAACCCTAACCCCTAACCCTAACCCTAACCCTAACCCTAACCCCTAACCCTAACCCTAACCCTAACCCTAACCCCTAACCCTAACCCTAACCCTAACCCTAACCCTAACCATATCCCTTACCCAGCCCTAACCTAACCCTAACCCTAACCCTAACCCTAACTTGTTCCTAACAGGAACAAGTTTCCAAGGAAAGAACGTAAATATAAAGCACTACTTTGTAAACTGAATCACATGTTTGTCACTCGCTCAATTAGGAATACAGGAAAACCGAAAAGTGTTATCTCGAACTCTACGGCACAGAAACAAGTTTCCATCGAAAGCACAGAAACGCAAAGCACAACTTTGTAAACTAAATCACATATGTGTCGCCCGTTCAATTATTACAACAGGAAAACTGAAAAGTGATATATGACATTGTACAGCACAGGAACAAGTTTCAATTGAAAGAACAAAAAAGAAAATCACTAATTTGGAAACTAAATCACATGTGTGTCGCTCACTCAATTAGGAATACGGGAAAACTGAAAAGGGTTATCTCGCACTGTACGGCACAGAAACAAGTTTCCATTGAAATAACAGAAACTCAAAGCACAACTTTGTAAACTAATTCACATATGTGTCGCCTGTTCAATTATTATAACAGGAAAACTGAAAAGTGATATAACCCTCACCCTAACCCTAACCCTAACCCTAACCCCTAACCCTAACCCTAACCCTAACCCCTAACCCTAACCCTAACCCTAACCCTACCCCCTAACCCTAACCCTAACCCTAACCGTAACCCTAACCATATCCCTTACCCAGCCCTAACCTAACCCTAACCCTAACCCTAACCGTAACCCTAACCCTAACCCTAACTTGTTCCTAAAAAGTTTCCAAGGAAAGAACATAAATGAAAAGCACTACTTTGTAAACTGAATCACATGTGTGTCACTCGCTCAATTAGGAATACACGAAAACCGAAAAGTGTTATCTCGCACTGTACGGCACAGAAACAATTTTCCATCGAAAGAACAGAAAAGCAAAGCACAACTTTTTAAACGAATTCACATACGTGTCGCCTGTTCAATTATTATATCAGGAAAACTGAAAAGTGATATAACGCACTGTACAGCACAGAAACATGTTTCCATCGAAAGAACAGAAACACAAAGCACAACTTTGTAAACTAATTCACATACGTGTCGCCTGTTCAATTATTATAACAGGAAAACTGAAAAGTGATATAACCCTCACCCTAACCCTAACCCTAACCCTAACCCTAATCCTAACCCTAACCCTAACCCTAACCCTAACTTGTTCCTAACAGGAACAAGTTTCCAAGGAAAGAACGTAAATATAAAGCACTACTTTGTAAACTGAATCACATGTTTGTCACTAGCTCAATTAGGAATACAGGAAAACCGAAAAGTGTTATCTCGAACTCTACGGCACAGAAACAAGTTTCCATAGAAAGAACAGAAACGCAAAGCACAACTTTGTAAACTAAATCACATATGTGTCGCCCGTTCAATTATTACAACAGGAAAACTGAAAAGTGATATATGACATTGTACAGCACAGGAACAAGTTTCAAATGAAAGAACAAAAAAGAAAATCACTAATTTGTAACTAAATCACGTGTGTGTCGCTCACTCAATTAGGAATACGGGAAAACTGAAAAGGGTTATCTCGCACTGTACGGCACAGAAACAAGTTTCCATTGAAATAACAGAAACTCAAAGCACAACTTTCTAAACTAATTCACATATGTGTCGCCTGTTCAATTATTATAACAGGAAAACTGAAAAGTGATATAACCCTCACCCTAACCCTAACCCTAACCCTAACCCCTAACCCTAACCCTAACCCTAACCCCTAACCCTAACCCTAACCCGAACCCTAACCCTAACCCCTAACCCTAACCCTAACCCTAACCGTAACCCTAACCATATCTCTTACCCAGCCCTAACCTAACCCTAACCCTAACCCTAACCCTAACTTGTTCCTAAAAAGTTTCCAAGGAAAGAACATAAATGAAAAGCACTACTTTGTAAACTGAATCACATGTGTGTCACTCGCTCAATTAGGAATAATGGAAAACCGAAAAGTGATATAACGCACTGTACAGCACAGAAACACGTTTCCATCGAAAGAACAGAAAAACAAAGCACAACTTTGTAAACTAATTCACATACGTGTCGCTTGTTCAATTATTATAACAGGAAAACTGAAAAGTGATATAACGCACGGTACAGCACAGGAACAAGTTTCCATCGAAAGAACAGAAAAGCAAAGCACAACTTTTTAAACGAATTCACATACGTGTCGCCTGTTCAATTATTATAACAGGAAAACTGAAAAGTGTTATCTCGCACTGTACTGCACAGAAACATGTTTCCATGGAAAGAACAGAAACGCAAAGCACAACTTTGTAAACTAAATCACATACGTGTCGCCCGTACAATTATTACAA
>NC_083360.1:48226244-48238744 GCF_030254825.1 Meriones unguiculatus | reverse complement strand
TGTACAGCACAGAAACACGTTTCCATCGAAAGAACAGAAAAACAAAGCACAACTTTGTAAACTAATTCACATACGTGTCGCATGTTCAATTATTATAACAGGAAAACTGAAAAGTGATATAACGCACGGTACAGCACAGGAACAAGTTTCCATCGAAAGAACAGAAAAGCAAAGCACAACTTTTTAAACGAATTCACATACGTGTCGCCTGTTCAATTATTATAACAGGAAAACTGAAAAGTGTTATCTCGCACTGTACTGCACAGAAACAAGTTTCCATGGAAAGAACAGAAACGCAAAGCACAACTTTGTAAACTAAATCACATACGTGTCGCCCGTACAATTATTACAACAGGAAAACTGAAAAGTGATATATGACATTGTACAGCACAGGAACAAGTTTCAAATGAAAGAACAAAAAAGAAAATCACTAATTTGTAAACTAAATCACCTGTGTGTCGCTCACTCAATTAGGAATACGGGAAAACTGAAAAGTGTTATCTCGCACTGTACGGCACAGAAACAAATTTCCATTGAAATAACAGAAACTCAAAGCACAACTTTGTAAACTAATTCACATATGTGTCCCCTGTTCAATTATTATAACAGGAAAACTGAAAAGTGATATAACCCTCACCCTAAACCTAACCCTAACCCAAAGCCCCTAACCCTAACCCTAACCCTAACCCTAACCCTAACCCGAACCATATCCCTTACCCAGCCCTAACCTAACCCTAACCCTAACCCTACCCCCTAACCCTAACCCTAACCCTAACCGTAACCCTAACCATATCCCTTACCCAGCCCTAACCTAACCCTAACCCTAACCCTAACCCTAACCCTAACCCTAACTTGTTCCTAAAAAGTTTCCAAGGAAAGAACATAAATGAAAAGCACTACTTTGTAAACTGAATCACATGTGTGTCACTCGCTCAATTAGGAATACCGGAAAACCGAAAAGTGTTATCTCGCACTGTATGGCACAGAAACAATTTTCCATCGAAAGAACAGAAAAGCAAAGCACAACTTTTTAAACGAATTCACATACATGTAGCCTGTTCAATTATTATATCAGGAAAACTGAAAAGTGATATAACGCACTGTACAGCACAGAAACATGTTTCCATCGAAAGAACAGAAACACAAAGCACAACTTTGTAAACTAATTCACATACGTGTCTCCTGTTCAATTATTATAACAGGAAAACTGAAAAGTGATATAACACTCACCCGAACCCTAACCCTAATCCTAACCCTAACCCTAACCCTAACCCTAACTTGTTCCTAACAGGAACAAGTTTCCAAGGAAAGAACGTAAATATAAAGCACTACTTTGTAAACTGAATCACATGTTTGTCACTAGCTCAATTAGGAATACAGGAAAACCGAAAAGTGTTATCTCGAACTCTACAGCACAGAAACAAGTTTCCATCGAAAGAACAGAAACGCAAAGCACAACTTTGTAAACTAAATCACATATGTGTCGCCCGTTCAATTATTACAACAGGAAAACTGAAAAGTGATATATGACATTGTACAGCACAGGAAAAAGTTTCAAATGAAAGAACAAAAAAGAAAATCACTAATTTGTAACTAAATCACGTGTGTGTCGCTCACTCAATTAGGAATACAGGAAAACTGAAAAGGGTTATCTCGCACTGTACGGCACAGAAACAAGTTTCCATTGAAATAACAGAAACTCAAAGCACAACTTTCTAAACTAATTCACATATGTGTCGCCTGTTCAATTATTATAACAGGAAAACTGAAAAGTGATATAACCCTCACCCTAACCCTAACCCTAACCCTAACCCCTAACCCTAACCCTAACCCTAACCCCTAACCCTAACCCTAACCCGAACCCTAACCCTAACCCCTAACCCTAACCCTAACCCTAACCCTAACCATATCTCTTACCCAGCCCTAACCTAACCCTAACCCTAACCCTAACCCTAACTTGTTCCTAAAAAGTTTCCAAGGAAAGAACATAAATGAAAAGCACTACTTTGTAAACTGAATCACATGTGTGTCACTCGCTCAATTAGGAATACAGGAAAACCGAAAAGTGATATAACGCACTGTACAGCACAGAAACACGTTTCCATCGAAAGAACAGAAAAACAAAGCACAACTTTGTAAACTAATTCACATACGTGTCGCTTGTTCAATTATTATAACAGGAAAACTGAAAAGTGATATAACGCACGGTACAGCACTGGAACAAGTTTCCATCGAAAGAACAGAAAAGCAAAGCACAACTTTTTAAACGAATTCACATACGTGTCGCCTGTTCAATTATTATAACAGGAAAACTGAAAAGTGTTATCTCGCACTGTACTGCACAGAAACAAGTTTCCATGGAAAGAACAGAAACGCAAAGCACAACTTTGTAAACTAAATCACATACGTGTCGCCCGTACAATTATTACAACAGGAAAACTGAAAAGTGATATATGACATTGTACAGCACAGGAACAAGTTTCAAATGAAAGAACAAAAAAGAAAATCACTAATTTGTAAACTAAATCACCTGTGTGTCGCTCACTCAATTAGGAATACGGGAAAACTGAAAAGTGTTATCTCGCACTGTACGGCACAGAAACAAATTTCCATTGAAATAACAGAAACTCAAAGCACAACTTTGTAAACTAATTCACATATGTGTCGCCTGTTCAATTATTATAACAGGAAAACTGAAAAGTGATATAACTCTCACCCTAAACCTAACCCTAACCCAAAGCCCCTAACCCTAACCCTAACCCTAACCCTAACCCTAACCCTAACCATATCCCTTACCCAGCCCTAACCTAACCCTAACCCTAACTTGTTCCTAAAAAGTTTCCAAGGAAAGAACATAAATGAAAAGTACTACTTTGTAAACTGAATCACATGTGTGTCACTCGCTCAATTAGGATTACAGGAAAACCGAAAAGTGTTATCTCGCACTGTACGGCACAGAAACAATTTTCCATCGAAAGAACAGAAAAGCAAAGCACAACTTTTTAAACGAATTCACATACGTGTCGCCTGTTCAATTATTATAACAGGAAAACTGAAAAGTGATATAACGCACTGTACAGCACAGAAACATGTTTCCATCGAAAGAACAGAAACACAAAGCACAACGTTGTAAACGAATTCACATACGTGTCGCCTGTTCAATTATTATAACAGGAAAACTGAAAAGTGATATAATGCACGGGCACAGGAACAAGTTTCCATCGAAAGAACAGAAAAGCAAAGCAAAACTTTTTAAATGAATTCACATACGTGTCGCCTGTTCAATTATTATAACAGGAAAACTGAAAAGTGTTATCTCGCACTGTACTGCACAGAAACAAGTTTCCATTGAAATAACAGAAACTCAAAGCACAACTTTGTAAACTACTTCACATATGTGTCGCCTGTTCAATTATTATAACAGGAAAACTGAAAAGTGATATAACCCTCACCCTAACCCTAACCCTAACCCAAAGCCCCTAACCCTAACCCTAACCCTAACCCTAACCCTAACTCTAACCCCTAACCCTAACCCTAACCCTAACCCTAACTTGTTCCTAAAAAGTTTCCAAGGAAAGAACATAAATGGAAAGCACTACTTTGTAAACTGAATCACATGTGTGTCACTCGCTCAATTAGGAATACAGGAAAACCGAAAAGTGTTATCTCGCACTGTACGGCACAGAAACAATTTTCCATCGAAAGAACAGAAAAGCAAAGCACAACTTTTTAAACGAATTCACATACGTGTAGCCTGTTCAATTATTATATCAGGAAAACTGAAAAGTGATATAACGCACTGTACAGCACAGAAACATGTTTCCATCGAAAGAACAGAAACACAAAGCACAACTTTGTAAACTAATTCACTTACGTGTCTCCTGTTCAATTATTATAACAGGAAAACTGAAAAGTGATATAACCCTCACCCTAACCCTAACCCTAACCCTAACCCTAATCCTAACCCTAACCCTAACCCTAACCCTAACTTGTTCCTAACAGGAACAAGTTTCCAAGGAAAGAACGTAAATATAAAGCACTACTTTGTAAACTGAATCACATGTTTGTCACTAGCTCAATTAGGAATACAGGAAAACCGAAAAGTGTTATCTCGAACTCTACGGCACAGAAACAAGTTTCCATCGAAAGAACAGAAACGCAAAGCACAACTTTGTAAACTAAATCACATATGTGTCGCCCGTTCAATTATTACAACAGGAAAACTGAAAAGTGATATATGACATTGTACAGCACAGGAACAAGTTTCAAATGAAAGAACAAAAAAGAAAATCACTAATTTGTAACTAAATCACGTGTGTGTCGCTCACTCAATTAGGAATACGGGAAAACTGAAAAGGGTTATCTCGCACTGTACGGCACAGAAACAAGTTTCCATTGAAATAACAGAAACTCAAAGCACAACTTTCTAAACTAATTCACATATGTGTCGCCTGTTCAATTATTATAACAGGAAAACTGAAAAGTGATATAACCCTCACCCTAACCCTAACCCTAACCCTAACCCCTAACCCTAACCCTAACCCTAACCCCTAACCCTAACCCTAACCCGAACCCTAACCCTAACCCCTAACCCTAACCCTAACCCTAACCCTAACCCTAACCATATCTCTTACCCAGCCCTAACCTAACCCTAACCCTAACCCTAACCCTAACTTGTTCCTAAAAAGTTTCCAAGGAAAGAACATAAATGAAAAGCACTACTTTGTAAACTGAATCACATGTGTGTCACTCGCTCAATTAGGAATACAGGAAAACCGAAAAGTGATATAACGCACTGTACAGCACAGAAACACGTTTCCATCGAAAGAACAGAAAAACAAAGCACAACTTTGTAAACTAATTCACATACGTGTCGCATGTTCAATTATTATAACAGGAAAACTGAAAAGTGATATAACGCACGGTACAGCACAGGAACAAGTTTCCATCGAAAGAACAGAAAAGCAAAGCACAACTTTTTAAACGAATTCACATACGTGTCGCCTGTTCAATTATTATAACAGGAAAACTGAAAAGTGTTATCTCGCACTGTACTGCACAGAAACAAGTTTCCATGGAAAGAACAGAAACGCAAAGCACAACTTTGTAAACTAAATCACATACGTGTCGCCCGTACAATTATTACAACAGGAAAACTGAAAAGTGATATATGACATTGTACAGCACAGGAACAAGTTTCAAATGAAAGAACAAAAAAGAAAATCACTAATTTGTAAACTAAATCACCTGTGTGTCGCTCACTCAATTAGGAATACGGGAAAACTGAAAAGTGTTATCTCGCACTGTACGGCACAGAAACAAATTTCCATTGAAATAACAGAAACTCAAAGCACAACTTTGTAAACTAATTCACATATGTGTCCCCTGTTCAATTATTATAACAGGAAAACTGAAAAGTGATATAACCCTCACCCTAAACCTAACCCTAACCCAAAGCCCCTAACCCTAACCCTAACCCTAACCCTAACCCTAACCATATCCCTTACCCAGCCCTAACCTAACCCTAACCCTAACCCTACCCCCTAACCCTAACCCTAACCCTAACCGTAACCCTAACCATATCCCTAACCCAGCCCTAACCTAACCCTAACCCTAACCCTAACCCTAACCCTAACCCTAACCCTAACTTGTTCCTAAAAAGTTTCCAAGGAAAGAACATAAATGAAAAGCACTACTTTGTAAACTGAATCACATGTGCGTCACTCGCTCAATTAGGAATACCGGAAAACCGAAAAGTGTTATCTCGCACTGTATGGCACAGAAACAATTTTCCATCGAAAGAACAGAAAAGCAAAGCACAACTTTTAAAACGAATTCACATACGTGTAGCCTGTTCAATTATTATATCAGGAAAACTGAAAAGTGATATAACGCACTGTACAGCACAGAAACATGTTTCCATCGAAAGAACAGAAACACAAAGCACAACTTTGTAAACTAATTCACATACGTGTCTCCTGTTCAATTATTATAACAGGAAAACTGAAAAGTGATATAACACTCACCCGAACCCTAACCCTAATCCTAACCCTAACCCTAACCCTAACCCTAACTTGTTCCTAACAGGAACAAGTTTCCAAGGAAAGAACGTAAATATAAAGCACTACTTTGTAAACTGAATCACATGTTTGTCACTAGCTCAATTAGGAATACAGGAAAACCGAAAAGTGTTATCTCGAACTCTACGGCACAGAAACAAGTTTCCATCGAAAGAACAGAAACGCAAAGCACAACTTTGTAAACTAAATCACATATGTGTCGCCCGTTCAATTATTACAACAGGAAAACTGAAAAGTGATATATGACATTGTACAGCACAGGAAAAAGTTTCAAATGAAAGAACAAAAAAGAAAATCACTAATTTGTAACTAAATCACGTGTGTGTCGCTCACTCAATTAGGAATACAGGAAAACTGAAAAGGGTTATCTCGCACTGTACGGCACAGAAACAAGTTTCCATTGAAATAACAGAAACTCAAAGCACAACTTTCTAAACTAATTCACATATGTGTCGCCTGTTCAATTATTATAACAGGAAAACTGAAAAGTGATATAACCCTCACCCTAACCCTAACCCTAACCCTAACCCCTAACCCTAACCCTAACCCTAACCCCTAACCCTAACCCTAACCCGAACCCTAACCCTAACCCCTAACCCTAACCCTAACCCTAACCCTAACCCTAACCATATCTCTTACCCAGCCCTAACCTAACCCTAACCCTAACCCTAACTTGTTCCTAAAAAGTTTCCAAGGAAAGAACATAAATGAAAAGCACTACTTTGTAAACTGAATCACATGTGTGTCACTCGCTCAATTAGGAATACAGGAAAACCGAAAAGTGATATAACGCACTGTACAGCACAGAAACACGTTTCCATCGAAAGAACAGAAAAACAAAGCACAACTTTGTAAACTAATTCACATACGTGTCGCTTGTTCAATTATTATAACAGGAAAACTGAAAAGTGATATAACGCACGGTACAGCACTGGAACAAGTTTCCATCGAAAGAACAGAAAAGCAAAGCACAACTTTTTAAACGAATTCACATACGTGTCGCCTGTTCAATTATTATAACAGGAAAACTGAAAAGTGTTATCTCGCACTGTACTGCACAGAAACAAGTTTCCATGGAAAGAACAGAAACGCAAAGCACAACTTTGTAAACTAAATCACATACGTGTCGCCCGTACAATTATTACAACAGGAAAACTGAAAAGTGATATATGACATTGTACAGCACAGGAACAAGTTTCAAATGAAAGAACAAAAAAGAAAATCACTAATTTGTAAACTAAATCACCTGTGTGTGGCTCACTCAATTAGGAATACGGGAAAACTGAAAAGTGTTATCTCGCACTGTACGGCACAGAAACAAATTTCCATTGAAATAACAGAAACTCAAAGCACAACTTTGTAAACTAATTCACATATGTGTCGCCTGTTCAATTATTATAACAGGAAAACTGAAAAGTGATATAACCCTCACCCTAAACCTAACCCTAACCCAAAGCCCCTAACCCTAACCCTAACCCTAACCCTAACCCTAACCCTAACCCTAACCATATCCCTTACCCAGCCCTAACCTAACCCTAACCCTAACCCTAACTTGTTCCTAAAAAGTTTCCAAGGAAAGAACATAAATGAAAAGTACTACTTTGTAAACTGAATCACATGTGTGTCACTCGCTCAATTAGGATTACAGGAAAACCGAAAAGTGTTATCTCGCACTGTACGGCACAGAAACAATTTTCCATCGAAAGAACAGAAAAGCAAAGCACAACTTTTTAAACGAATTCACATACGTGTCGCCTGTTCAATTATTATAACAGGAAAACTGAAAAGTGATATAACGCACTGTACAGCACAGAAACATGTTTCCATCGAAAGAACAGAAACACAAAGCACAACGTTGTAAACGAATTCACATACGTGTCGCCTGTTCAATTATTATAACAGGAAAACTGAAAAGTGATATAATGCACGGGCACAGGAACAAGTTTCCATCGAAAGAACAGAAAAGCAAAGCAAAACTTTTTAAATGAATTCACATACGTGTCGCCTGTTCAATTATTATAACAGGAAAACTGAAAAGTGTTATCTCGCACTGTACTGCACAGAAACAAGTTTCCATTGAAATAACAGAAACTCAAAGCACAACTTTGTAAACTACTTCACATATGTGTCGCCTGTTCAATTATTATAACAGGAAAACTGAAAAGTGATATAACCCTCACCCTAACCCTAACCCTAACCCAAAGCCCCTAACCCTAACCCTAACCCTAACCCTAACCCTAACTCTAACCCCTAACCCTAACCCTAACCCTAACCCTAACTTGTTCCTAAAAAGTTTCCAAGGAAAGAACATAAATGAAAAGCACTACTTTGTAAACTGAATCACATGTGTGTCACTCGCTCAATTAGGAATACAGGAAAACCGAAAAGTGTTATCTCGCACTGTACGGCACAGAAACAATTTTCCATCGAAAGAACAGAAAAGCAAAGCACAACTTTTTAAACGAATTCACATACGTGTAGCCTGTTCAATTATTATATCAGGAAAACTGAAAAGTGATATAACGCACTGTACAGCACAGAAACATGTTTCCATCGAAAGAACAGAAACACAAAGCACAACTTTGTAAACTAATTCACTTACGTGTCTCCTGTTCAATTATTATAACAGGAAAACTGAAAAGTGATATAACCCTCACCCTAACCCTAACCCTAACCCTAACCCTAATCCTAACCCTAACCCTAACCCTAACCCTAACTTGTTCCTAACAGGAACAAGTTTCCAAGGAAAGAACGTAAATATAAAGCACTACTTTGTAAACTGAATCACATGTTTGTCACTAGCTCAATTAGGAATACAGGAAAACCGAAAAGTGTTATCTCGAACTCTACGGCACAGAAACAAGTTTCCATCGAAAGAACAGAAACGCAAAGCACAACTTTCTAAACTAATTCACATATGTGTCGCCTGTTCAATTATTATAACAGGAAAACTGAAAAGTGATATAACCCTCACCCTAACCCTAACCCTAACCCTAACCCCTAACCCTAACCCTAACCCTAACCCCTAACCCTAACACTAACCCGAACCCTAACCCTAACCCCTAACCCTAACCCTAACCCTAACCGTAACCCTAACCATATCTCTTACCCAGCCCTAACCTAACCCTAACCCTAACCCTAACCCTAACCCTAACCCTACCTTGTTCCTAAAAAGTTTCCAAGGAAAGAACATAAATGAAAAGCACTACTTTGTAAACTGAATCACATGTGTGTCACTCGCTCAATTAGGAATACAGGAAAACCGAAAAGTGATATAACGCACTGTACAGCACAGAAACACGTTTCCATCGAAAGAACAGAAAAACAAAGCACAACTTTGTAAACTAATTCACATACGTGTCGCTTGTTCAATTAGTATAACAGGAAAACTGAAAAGTGATATAACGCACGGTACAGCACAGGAACAAGTTTCCATCGAAAGAACAGAAAAGCAAAGCACAACTTTTTAAACGAATTCACATACGTGTCGCCTGTTCAATTATTATAACAGGAAAACTGAAAAGTGTTATCTCGCACTGTACTGCACAGAAACAAGTTTCCATGGAAAGAACAGAAACGCAAAGCACAACTTTGTAAACTAAATCACATACGTGTCGCCCGTACAATTATTACAACAGGAAAACTGAAAAGTGATATATGACATTGTACAGCACAGGAACAAGTTTCAAATGAAAGAACAAAAAAGAAAATCACTAATTTGTAAACTAAATCACCTGTGTGTCGCTCACTCAATTAGGAATACGGGAAAACTGAAAAGTGTTATCTCGCACTGTACGGCACAGAAACAAATTTCCATTGAAATAACAGAAACTCAAAGCACAACTTTGTAAACTAATTCACATATGTGTCGACTGTTCAATTATTATAACAGGAAAACTGAAAAGTGATATAACCCTCACCCTAAACCTAACCCTAACCCAAAGCCCCTAACCCTAACCCTAACCCTAACCCTAACCCTAACCATATCCCTTACCCAGCCCTAACCTAACCCTAACCCTAACCCTAACTTGTTCCTAAAAAGTTTCCAAGGAAAGAACATAAATGAAAAGTACTACTTTGTAAACTGAATCACATGTGTGTCACTCGCTCAATTAGGATTACAGAAAAACCGAAATGTGTTATCTCGCACTGTACGGCACAGAAACAATTTTCAATCGAAAAAACAGAAAAGCAAAGCACAACTTTTTAAACGAATTCACATACGTGTCGCCTGTTCAATTATTATAACAGGAAAACTGAAAAGTGATATAACGCACTGTACAGCACAGAAACATGTTTCCATCGAAAGAACAGAAACACAAAGCACAACGTTGTAAACGAATTCACATACGTGTCGCCTGTTCAATTATTATAACAGGAAAACTGAAAAGTGATATAACGCACGGGCACAGGAACAAGTTTCCATCGAAAGAACAGAAAAGCAAAGCACAACTTTTTAAATGAATTCACATACGTGTCGCCTGTTCAATTATTATAACAGGAAAACTGAAAAGTGTTATCTCGCACTGTACTGCACAGAAACAAGTTTCCATTGAAATAACAGAAACTCAAAGCACAACTTTGTAAACTACTTCACATATGTGTCGCCTGTTCAATTATTATAACAGGAAAACTGAAAAGTGATATAACCCACACCCTAACCCTAACCCTAACCCTAACCCCTAACCCTAACCCTAACACTAACCGTAACCCTAAACATATCTTTTACCCAGCCCTAACCTAACTCTAACCCTACCTTGTTCCTGACAGGAACAAGTTTCCAAGGAAAGAACGTAAATGAAAAGCACTACTTTGTAAACTGAATCACGTTTGTCACTCGCTCAATTAGGAATACAGGAAAACCGAAAAGTGTTATCTCGCACTGTACGGCACAGAAACAACTTTCCATTGAAAGAACAGAAACGCAAAGCACAACTTTGTAAACTAAATCACATACGTGTCGCCCGTTCAATTATTACAACAGGAAAACTGAAAAGTGATATATGACATTGTACAGCACAGGAACAAGTTTCAAATGAAAGAACAAAAAAGAAAATCACTAATTTGTAAACTAAATCACCTGTGTGTCGCTCACTCAATTAGGAATACGGGAAAACTGAAAAGTGATATCTCGCACTGTACGGCACAGAAACAAATTTCCATTGAAATAACAGAAACTCAAAGCACAACTTTGTAAACTAATTCACATATATGTCGCCTGTTCAATTATTATAACAAGAAAACTGAAAAGTGATATAACCCTCACCCTAATCCTAACCCTAACCCAAAGCCCCTAAACCTAACCCTAACCCTAACCCTAACCCTAACCCTAATTTGTTCCTAAAAAGTTTCCAAGGAAACAACGTAAATGAAAAGCACTACTTTGTAAACTGAATCACATGTTTGTCACTCGCTCAATTAGGAATACAGGAAAACCGAAAAGTGTTATCTCGCACTGTACGGCACAGAAACAAGTTTCCATCGAAAGAAGAGAAACGCAAAGGAAAACTTTGTAAACTAAATCACATACGTGTCCCCGTTCAATTATTACAACAGGAAAACTGAAAAGTGATATAACCCTCACCCTACCCCTAACCCTAACCCAAAGCCCCTAACCCTAACACTAACCCTAACCCTAACCCTAACCCTAACCCCTAACCCTAACCATAACCGTAACACTAACCATATCCCTTACCCAGCCCTAACCTAACCCTAACCCTAACCCTAACCCTAACCCTAACCCTAACCCTAACTTGTTCCTAAAAAGTTTCCAAGGAAAGTACATAAATGAAAAGCACTACTTTGTAAACTGAATCACATGTGTGTCACTCGCTCAATTAGGAATACACGAAAACCGAAAAGTGTTATCTCGCACTGTACGGCACAGAAACAATTTTCCATCGAAAGAACAGAAAAGCAAAGCACAACTTTTTAAACGAATTCACATACGTGTCGCCTGTTCAATTATTATAACAGGAAAACTGAAAAGTGATATAACGCACTGTACAGCACAGAAATATGTTTCCATCGAAAGAACAGAAACGCAAAGCACAACTTTGTAAACTAATTCACATACGTGTCGCCTGTTCAATTATTATAACAGGAAAACTGAAAAGTGATATATGACATTGTACAGCACAGGAACAAGTTTCAAATGAAAGAACAAAAAAGAAAATCACTAATTTGTAAACTAAATCACCTGTGTGTCGCTCACTCAATTAGGAATAGGGAAAAACTGAAAAGTGTTATCTCACACTGTACGGCACAGAAACAAATTTCCATTGAAATAACAGAAACTCAAAGCACAACTTTGTAAACTAATTCATATATGTGTCGCCTGTTCAATTATTATAACAGGAAAACTGAAAAGTGATATAACCCTCACCCTAACCCTAACCCTAACCCAAAGCCCCTAACCCT
>NC_083360.1:48211244-48221244 GCF_030254825.1 Meriones unguiculatus | reverse complement strand
AATCACATGTTTGTCACTCGCTCAATTAGGAATACAGGAAAACCGAAAAGTGTTATCTCGCACTGTACGGCACAGAAACAAGTTTCCATCGAAAGAACAGAAACGCAAAGCACAACTTTGTAAACTAAATCACATACGTGTCGCCCGTTCAATTATTACAACAGGAAAACTGAAAAGTGATATAACCCTCACCCTAACCCTAACCCTAACCCAAAGCCCCTAACCCTAACCCTAAACCTAACCCAAAACCCTAACCCTAACCCTAACCCTAACCCCTAAACCTAACCCTAACCCTAACCGTAACACTAACCATATCCCTTACCCAGCCCTAACCTAACCCTAACCCTAACCCTAACCCTAACCCTAACCCTAACGTGTTCCTAAAAAGTTTCCAAGGAAAGAACATAAATGAAAAGCACTACTTTGTAAACTGAATCACATGTTTGACACTCGCTCAATTAGGAATACACGAAAACCGAAAAGTGTTATCTCGCACTGTACCGCACAGAAATAATTTTCCATCGAAAGAACAGTAAAGCAAAGCACAACTTTGTAAACTAATTCATATATGTGTCGCCTGTTCAATTATTATAACAGGAAAACTGAAAAGTGATATAACCCTCACCCTAACCCTAACCATAACCCAAAGCCCCTAACACTAACCCTAACCCTAACCCTAACCCTAACCCTAACCCCTAACCCTAACCCTAACCCTAACCCCTAACCCTAACCCTAACCCTAACCGTAACCCTAACCATATCCCTTACCCAGCCCTAACCTAACCCTAACTCTAACCCTAACCCTAACCCTAACCCTAACCCTAATCCTAACCCTAACCCTAACCCTAACCCTAATCCTAACCCTAACTTGTTCCTAACAGGAACAAGTTTCCAAGGAAAGAACGTAAATATAAAGCACTACTTTGTAAACTGAATCACATGTTTGTCACTCGCTCAATTAGGAATACAGTAAAACCGAAAAGTGTTATCTCGAACTCTATGGCACAGAAACAAGTTTCCATCGAAAGAACAGAAACGCAAAGCACAACTTTGTAAACTAAATCACATATGTGTCGCCCGTTCAATTATTACAACAGGAAAACTGAAAAGTGATATATGACATTGTACGGCACAGGAACAAGTTTCAAATGAAAGAACAAAAAAGAAAATCACTAATTTGTAAACTAAATCACCTGTGTGTCGCTCACTCAATTAGGAATAGGGAAAAACTGAAAAGTGTTATCTCACACTGTACGGCACAGAAACAAATTTCCATTGAAATAACAGAAACTCAAAGCACAACTTTGTAAACTAATTCATATATGTGTCACCTGTTCAATTATTATAACAGGAAAACTGAAAAGTGATATAACCCTCACCCTAACCCTAACCCTAACCCAAAGCCCCTAACCCTAACCCTAACCCTAACCCTAACCCCTAACCCTAACCCTAACCCTAACCCCTAACCCTAACCCTAACCCTAACCGTACCCCTAACCATATCCCTTACCCAGCCCTAACCTAACCCTAACTCTAACCCTAACTCTAACCCTAACCCTAACCCTAACCCTAACCCTAATCCTAACCCTAACCCTAACCCTAACCCTAACTTGTTCCTAACAGGAACAAGTTTCCAAGGAAAGAACGAAAATGAAAAGCACTACCTTGTAAACTGAATCACATGTTTGTCACTCGCTCAATTAGGAATACAGGAAAACCGAAAAGTGTTATCTCGCACTGTACGGCACAGAAACAAGTTTCCATCGAAAGAACAGAAACGCAAAGCACAACTTTGTAAACTAAATCACATACGTGTCGCCCGTTCAATTATTACAACAGGAAAACTGAAAAGTGATATATGACATTGTACAGCACAGGAACAAGTTTCAAATGAAAGAACAAAAAAGAAAATCACTAATTTGTAAACTAAATCACCTGTGTGTCGCTCACTCAATTAGGAATACGGGAAAACTGAAAAGTGTTATCTCGCACTGTACGGCACAGAAACAAATTTCCATTGAAATAACAGAAACTCAAAGCACAACTTTGTAAACTAATTCACATATGTGTCGCCTGTTCAATTATTATAACAGGAAAACTGAAAAGTGATATAACACTCACCCTAACCCTAACCCTAACCCAAAGTCCCTAACCCTAACCCTAACCCTAATCCTAACCCTTAACCCTAACCCTAACCCTAACCGTAACCCTAAACATGTCCCTTACCCAGCCCTAACCTAGCCCTAACCCTAACCCTAACTTGTTCCTAACAGGAACAAGTTTCCAAGGAAAGAACGTAAATGAAAAGCACTACTTTGTAAACTGAATCACATGTTTGTCACTCGCTCAATTAGGAATACAGGAAAACCGAAAAGTGTTATCTCGCACTGTACGGCACAGAAACAAGGTTCCATCGAAAGAACAGAAACGCAAAGCACAACTTTGTAAACTAAATCACATACGTGTTGCCCGTTCAATTATTATAACAGGAAAACTGAAAAGTGATATAACCCTCACCCTAACCCTAACCCTAACCCAAAGCCCCTAACCCAAAACCTAACCCTAACCCCTAACCCCTAACCCTAACCCTAACACTAACCGTAACCCTAACCATATCCCTTATCCAGCCCTAACCTAAACCTAACCCTAACCCTAACCCTAACCCTAACCCTAACTTGTTCCTAACAGGAACAAGTTTCCAAGGAAAGAACGTAAATGAAAAGCACTACTTTGTAAACTGAATCATATGTGTGTCACTCGCTCAATTAGGAATACAGGAAAACTGAAAAGTGTTATCTCGCACTGTATGGCACAGAAACAAGTTTCCATCGAAAGAACAGAAACACAAAGCACAACTTTGTAAACTAAATCACATACGTGTCGCCCGTTCAATTATTATAACAGGAAAACTGAAAAGTGATATATGACATTGTACAGCACAGGAACAAGTTTTAAATGAAAGAACAAAAAAGAAAATCACTAATTTGTAAACTAAATCACATGTGTGTCGCTCGCTCCATTAGGAATACAGGAAAACTGAAAAGTGATATATCTCACTGTACAGCACAAGAACAAGTTTCCAACGAAAGAACAGAAAAGCAAAGCACTACTTTTAAAAGGAATCACCTGTGTATCGCTCGCTCAATTAGAAATACGGGAAAACTGAAAAGTGTTATCTCGCACTGTACGGCACAGAAACAAGTTTCCATTGACAGAACAGAAACTCAAAGCACAACTTTGTAGACTAATTCACATATGTGTCGCCTGTTCAATTATTATAACAGGAAAACTGAAAAGTGATATAACCCTCACCCTAACCCTAACCCTAACCCAAAGCCCCTAACCCTAACCCTAACCCTAACCCTAACCCTAACCCCTAACCCTAACCCTAACCCTAACCCTAACCCCTAACCCTAACCCTAACCATAACCATAACCCTAACCATATCCCTTACCCAGCCCTAACCTAACCCTAACCCAAAGCCCCTAACCCTAACCCTAACCCTAACCCTAACCCCTAACCCTAACCCTAACCCTAACCCCTGAACCCTAACCCTAACCCTAACCCTAACCGTAACACTAACCATATCCCTTACCCAGCCCTAACCTAACCCTAACCCTAACCCTAACCCTAATCCTAACCCTAACTTGTTCCTAAAAATTTTCCAAGGAAAGAACATAAATGTAAAGCACTACTTTGTAAACTGAATCACATGTGTGTCACTCGCTCAATTAGGAATACACGAAAACCGAAAAGTGTTATCTCGCACTGTATGGCACAGAAACAATTTTCCATCGAAAGAACAGAAAAGCAAAGCACAACTTTTTAAACGAATTCACATACGTGTCGCCTGTTCAATTATTATAACAGGAAAACTGAAAAGTGATATAACGCACTGTACAGCACAGAAACATGTTTCCATCGAAAGAACAGAAACACAAAGCACAAATTTGTAAACTAATTCACATACGTGTCGCCTGTTCAATTATTATAACAGGAAAACTGAAAAGTGTTATCTCGCACTGTACTGCACAGAAACAAGTTTCCATCGAAAGAACAGAAACGCAAAGCACAACTTTGTAAACTAAATCACATACGTGTCGCCCGTTCAATTATTACAACAGGAAAACTGAAAAGTGATATATGACATTGTACAGCACAGGAACAACTTTCAAATGAAAGAACAAAAAAGAAAATCACTAATTTGTAAACTAAATCACCTGTGTGTCGCTCACTCAATTAGGAATACGGGAAAACTGAAAAGTGTTATCTCGCACTGTAAGGCACAGAAACAAATTTCCATTGAAATAACAGAAACTCAAAGCACAACTTTGTAAACTAATTCACATATGTGTCGCCTGTTCAATTATTATAACAGGAAAACTGAAAAGTGATATAACACTCACCCTAACCCTAACCCTAACCCAAAGTCCCTAACCCTAACCCTAACCCTAATCCTAACCCTTAACCCTAACCCTAACCCTAACCGTAACCCTAAACATGTCCCTTACCCAGCCCTAACCTAGCCCTAACCCTAACCCTAACTTGTTCCTAACAGGAACAAGTTTCCAAGGAAAGAACGTAAATGAAAAGCACTACTTTGTAAACTGAATCACATGTTTGTCACTCGCTCAATTAGGAATACAGGAAAACCGAAAAGTGTTATCTCGCACTGTACGGCACAGAAACAAGGTTCCATCGAAAGAACAGAAACGCAAAGCACAACTTTGTAAACTAAATCACATACGTGTTGCCCGTTCAATTATTATAACAGGAAAACTGAAAAGTGATATAACCCTCACCCTAACCCTAACCCTAACCCAAAGCCCCTAACCCAAAACCTAACCCTAACCCCTAACCCCTAACCCTAACCCTAACACTAACCGTAACCCTAACCATATCCCTTATCCAGCCCTAACCTAAACCTAACCCTAACCCTAACCCTAACCCTAACCCTAACTTGTTCCTAACAGGAACAAGTTTCCAAGGAAAGAACGTAAATGAAAAGCACTACTTTGTAAACTGAATCATATGTGTGTCACTCGCTCAATTAGGAATACAGGAAAACTGAAAAGTGTTATCTCGCACTGTATGGCACAGAAACAAGTTTCCATCGAAAGAACAGAAACACAAAGCACAACTTTGTAAACTAAATCACATACGTGTCGCCCGTTCAATTATTATAACAGGAAAACTGAAAAGTGATATATGACATTGTACAGCACAGGAACAAGTTTTAAATGAAAGAACAAAAAAGAAAATCACTAATTTGTAAACTAAATCACATGTGTGTCGCTCGCTCCATTAGGAATACAGGAAAACTGAAAAGTGATATATCTCACTGTACAGCACAAGAACAAGTTTCCAACGAAAGAACAGAAAAGCAAAGCACTACTTTTAAAAGGAATCACCTGTGTATCGCTCGCTCAATTAGAAATACGGGAAAACTGAAAAGTGTTATCTCGCACTGTACGGCACAGAAACAAGTTTCCATTGACAGAACAGAAACTCAAAGCACAACTTTGTAGACTAATTCACATATGTGTCGCCTGTTCAATTATTATAACAGGAAAACTGAAAAGTGATATAACCCTCACCCTAACCCTAACCCTAACCCAAAGCCCCTAACCCTAACCCTAACCCTAACCCTAACCCTAACCCCTAACCCTAACCCTAACCCTAACCCTAACCCCTAACCCTAACCCTAACCATAACCATAACCCTAACCATATCCCTTACCCAGCCCTAACCTAACCCTAACCCAAAGCCCCTAACCCTAACCCTAACCCTAACCCTAACCCCTAACCCTAACCCTAACCCTAACCCCTGAACCCTAACCCTAACCCTAACCCTAACCGTAACACTAACCATATCCCTTACCCAGCCCTAACCTAACCCTAACCCTAACCCTAACCCTAATCCTAACCCTAACTTGTTCCTAAAAATTTTCCAAGGAAAGAACATAAATGTAAAGCACTACTTTGTAAACTGAATCACATGTGTGTCACTCGCTCAATTAGGAATACACGAAAACCGAAAAGTGTTATCTCGCACTGTATGGCACAGAAACAATTTTCCATCGAAAGAACAGAAAAGCAAAGCACAACTTTTTAAACGAATTCACATACGTGTCGCCTGTTCAATTATTATAACAGGAAAACTGAAAAGTGATATAACGCACTGTACAGCACAGAAACATGTTTCCATCGAAAGAACAGAAACACAAAGCACAAATTTGTAAACTAATTCACATACGTGTCGCCTGTTCAATTATTATAACAGGAAAACTGAAAAGTGTTATCTCGCACTGTACTGCACAGAAACAAGTTTCCATCGAAAGAACAGAAACGCAAAGCACAACTTTGTAAACTAAATCACATACGTGTCGCCCGTTCAATTATTACAACAGGAAAACTGAAAAGTGATATATGACATTGTACAGCACAGGAACAACTTTCAAATGAAAGAACAAAAAAGAAAATCACTAATTTGTAAACTAAATCACCTGTGTGTCGCTCACTCAATTAGGAATACGGGAAAACTGAAAAGTGTTATCTCGCACTGTAAGGCACAGAAACAAATTTCCATTGAAATAACAGAAACTCAAAGCACAACTTTGTAAACTAATTCACATATGTGTCGCCTGTTCAATTATTATAACAGGAAAACTGAAACGTGATATAACCCTCACCCTAACCCTAACCCTAACCCAAAGCCCCTAACCCTAACCCTAACCCTAACCCTAACCCCTAACCCTAACCCTAACCCTAACCCCTAACCCCTAACCCTAACCCTAACCCTAACCGTAACACTAACCATATCCCTTACCCAGCCCTAACCTAACCCTAACCCTAACCCTAACCCTAATCCTAACCCTAACTTGTTCCTAAAAATTTTCCAAGGAAAGAACATAAATGAAAAGCACTACTTTGTAAACTGAATCACATGTGTGTCACTCGCTCAATTAGGAATACACGAAAACCGAAAAGTGTTATCTCGCACTGTACGGCACAGAAACAATTTTCCATCGAAAGAACAGAAAAGCAAAGCACAACTTTTTAAACGAATTCACATACGTGTCGCCTGTTCAATTATTATAACAGGAAAACTGAAAAGTGATATAACGCACTGTACAGCACAGAAATATGTTTCCATCGAAAGAACAGAAACACAAAGCACAAATTTGTAAACTAATTCACATACGTGTCGCCTGTTCAATTATTATAACAGGAACACTGAAAAGTGATATAACCCTCACCCTAACCCTAACCCTAACCCAAAGCCGCTAACCCTAACCCTAACCCTAACCCCTAACCCTAACCCTAACCCTAACCCTAACCCTAACCCCTAACCCTAACCCTAACCCTAACCGTAACCCTAACCATATCCCTTACCCAGCCCTAACCTAACCCTAACTCTAACCCTAACCCTAACCCTAACCCTAACCCTAATCCTAACCCTAACCCTAACCCTAACCCTAACTTGTTCCTAATAGGAACAAGTTTCCAAGGAAAGAACGTAAATATAAAGCACTACTTTGTAAACTGAATCACATGTTTGTCACTCGCTCAATTAGGAATACAGGAAAACCGAAAAGTGTTATCTTGAACTCTACGGCACAGAAACAAGTTTCCATCGAAAGAACAGAAACGCAAAGCACAACTTTGTAAACTAAATCACATATGTGTCGCCTGTTCAATTATTACAACAGGAAAACTGAAAAGTGATATATGACATTGTACGGCACAGGAACAAGTTTCAAATGAAAGAACAAAAAAGAAAATCACTAATTTGTAAACTAAATCACCTGTGTGTCGCTCACTCAATTAGGAATAGGGAAAAACTGAAAAGTGTTATCTCACACTGTACGGCACAGAAACAAATTTCCATTGAAATAACAGAAACTCAAAGCACAACTTTGTAAACTAATTCATATATGTGTCACCTGTTCAATTATTATAACAGGAAAACTGAAAAGTGATATAACCCTCACCCTAACCCTAACCCTAACCCAAAGCCCCTAACCCTAACCCTAACCCTAACCCTAACCCCTAACCCTAACCCTAACCCTAACCCCTAACCCTAACCCTAACCCTAACCGTACCCCTAACCATATCCCTTACCCAGCCCTAACCTAACCCTAACTCTAACCCTAACTCTAACCCTAACCCTAACCCTAACCCTAACCCTAATCCTAACCCTAACCCTAACCCTAACCCTAACTTGTTCCTAACAGGAACAAGTTTCCAAGGAAAGAACGAAAATGAAAAGCACTACCTTGTAAACTGAATCACATGTTTGTCACTCGCTCAATTAGGAATACAGGAAAACCGAAAAGTGTTATCTCGCACTGTACGGCACAGAAACAAGTTTCCATCGAAAGAACAGAAACGCAAAGCACAACTTTGTAAACTAAATCACATACGTGTCGCCCGTTCAATTATTACAACAGGAAAACTGAAAAGTGATATATGACATTGTACAGCACAGGAACAAGTTTCAAATGAAAGAACAAAAAAGAAAATCACTAATTTGTAAACTAAATCACCTGTGTGTCGCTCACTCAATTAGGAATACGGGAAAACTGAAAAGTGTTATCTCGCACTGTACGGCACAGAAACAAATTTCCATTGAAATAACAGAAACTCAAAGCACAACTTTGTAAACTAATTCACATATGTGTCGCCTGTTCAATTATTATAACAGGAAAACTGAAAAGTGATATAACACTCACCCTAACCCTAACCCTAACCCAAAGTCCCTAACCCTAACCCTAACCCTAATCCTAACCCTTAACCCTAACCCTAACCCTAACCGTAACCCTAAACATGTCCCTTACCCAGCCCTAACCTAGCCCTAACCCTAACCCTAACTTGTTCCTAACAGGAACAAGTTTCCAAGGAAAGAACGTAAATGAAAAGCACTACTTTGTAAACTGAATCACATGTTTGTCACTCGCTCAATTAGGAATACAGGAAAACCGAAAAGTGTTATCTCGCACTGTACGGCACAGAAACAAGGTTCCATCGAAAGAACAGAAACGCAAAGCACAACTTTGTAAACTAAATCACATACGTGTTGCCCGTTCAATTATTATAACAGGAAAACTGAAAAGTGATATAACCCTCACCCTAACCCTAACCCTAACCCAAAGCCCCTAACCCAAAACCTAACCCTAACCCCTAACCCCTAACCCTAACCCTAACACTAACCGTAACCCTAACCATATCCCTTATCCAGCCCTAACCTAAACCTAACCCTAACCCTAACCCTAACCCTAACCCTAACTTGTTCCTAACAGGAACAAGTTTCCAAGGAAAGAACGTAAATGAAAAGCACTACTTTGTAAACTGAATCATATGTGTGTCACTCGCTCAATTAGGAATACAGGAAAACTGAAAAGTGTTATCTCGCACTGTATGGCACAGAAACAAGTTTCCATCGAAAGAACAGAAACACAAAGCACAACTTTGTAAACTAAATCACATACGTGTCGCCCGTTCAATTATTATAACAGGAAAACTGAAAAGTGATATATGACATTGTACAGCACAGGAACAAGTTTTAAATGAAAGAACAAAAAAGAAAATCACTAATTTGTAAACTAAATCACATGTGTGTCGCTCGCTCCATTAGGAATACAGGAAAACTGAAAAGTGATATATCTCACTGTACAGCACAAGAACAAGTTTCCAACGAAAGAACAGAAAAGCAAAGCACTACTTTTAAAAGGAATCACCTGTGTATCGCTCGCTCAATTAGAAATACGGGAAAACTGAAAAGTGTTATCTCGCACTGTACGGCACAGAAACAAGTTTCCATTGACAGAACAGAAACTCAAAGCACAACTTTGTAGACTAATTCACATATGTGTCGCCTGTTCAATTATTATAACAGGAAAACTGAAAAGTGATATAACCCTCACCCTAACCCTAACCCTAACCCAAAGCCCCTAACCCTAACCCTAACCCTAACCCTAACCCTAACCCCTAACACTAACCC
>NC_083360.1:48198744-48206244 GCF_030254825.1 Meriones unguiculatus | reverse complement strand
GTTTCCATCGAAAGAACAGAAACGCAAAGCACAACTTTGTAAACTAAATCACATATGTGCCGCCCGTTCAATTATTACAACAGGAAAACTGAAATGTCATATATGACATTGTACAGCACAGGAACAAGTTTCAAATGAAAGAACAAAAAAGAAAATCTTTTATTTGTAAACTAAATCACCTGTGTGTCGCTCACTCAATTAGGAATACGGGAAAACTGAAAAGGGTTATCTCGCACTGTACGGCACAGAAACACGTTTCCATTGATATAACAGAAACTCAAAGCACAACTTTGTAAACTAATTCACATATGTGTCGCCTGTTCAATTATTATAACAGGAAAACTGAAAAGTGATATAACCCTCACCCTAACCCTAACCCTAACCCAAAGCCCCTAACCCTAACCCTAACCCTAACCCCTAACCCTAACCCTAACCCTAACCCCTAACCCTAACCCTAACCCTAACCCTACCCCCTAAGCCTAACCCTAACCCTAACCGTAACCCTAACCATATCCCTCACCCAGCCCTAACCTAACCGTAACCCTAACCCTAACCCTAACCCTAACCCTAACCCTAACTTGTTCCTAACAAGTTTCCATGGAAAGAACGTAAATGAAAATCACTACTTTGTAAACTGAATCACATGTTTGTCACTTGCTCAATTAGGAATACAGGAAAACCGAAAAGTGTTATCTCGCACTGTACAGCACAGAAACAATTTTCCATCGAAAGAACAGAAACGCAAAGCAAAACTTTGTAAACTAAATCACATCCGTATCGCCCGTTCAATTATTACAACAGGAAAACTGAAAAGTGATATATCACACTGTACAGCACAGAAACAAGTTTCCAACCGAAGAACAGAAATCCAAAGCACTACTTTGTAAACTAAATCACATGTGTTCGCTCGCTCAATTAGGAATACAGGGAAACCGAAAAGTGTTATCTCGCACTGTACGGCACAGTAACAAATTTCCAAAAGAAGAACAGAAACGCAAAGCACAACTTTTTAAACGAATTCACATACGTGTCGCCTGTTCAATTATTATAACAGGAAAACTGAAAAGTGTTATCTCGCACTGTACGGCACAGAAACAAGTTTAAATCGAAAGAACAGAAACGCAAAGCACAACTTTGTAAACTAAATCACATACGTTTCTCCCGTTCAATTATTATAACAGGAAAACTGAAAAGTGATATATGACATTGTACAGCACAGGAACAGGTTTCAAATGAAAGAACAAAAAAGAAAATCACTAATTTGTAAACTAAATCACATGTGTGTCGCTCGCTCCATTAGGAATACAGGAAAGCTGAAAAGTGATATATCTCACTGTACAGCACAAAAACAAGTTTCCAACGAAAGAACAGAAAAGCAAAGCACTACTTTTAAACGGAATCAACTGTGTATTGCTCGCTCAAGTAGAAATATGGTAAAACTGAAAAGTGTTATCTCGCACTGTACGGCACAGAAACAAGTTTCCATTGAAAGAACAGAAACTCAAAGCACAACTTTGTAAACTAATTCACATATGTGTCGCCTGTTCAATTATTATAACAGGAAAACTGAAAAGTGATATAACCCTAACCCTAAAACTAACCCTAAGCCCCTAACCCTAACCCTAACCCTAACCCCTAACCCTAACCATAACCCTAACACTAACCCTAACCCCTAACCCTTACCCTAACCCTAACCGTATCCCTAATCATATCCCTTACCCAGCCCTAACCTAACCCTAACCCTAACCCTAACCCTAACTTGTTCCTAACAGGAACAAGTTTCCAAGGAAAGAACGTAAATGAAAAGCACTACTTTGTAAATTGAATCACATGTGTGTCACTCGCTCAATTAGGAATACAGGAAAACCGAAAAGTGTTATCTCGCACTGTACGGCACAGAAACAAGTTTCCATTGAAATAACAGAAACTCAAAGCACAACTTTGTAAACTAATTCACATATGAGTCGCCTGTTCAATTAGTATAACAGGAAAACTGAAAAGTGATATAACCCTAACCCTAACACTAACCCTAACCCTAACCCAAACCCTAACCCCTAACCCTAACCCTAACACTAACCCTAACCCAAACCCTAACCCCTAACCCTAACCCTAACCCTAACCCTAACCCTACCCCCTAACCCTAACCCTAACCCTAACCGTAACCCTAACCATATCCCTTTTCCAGCCCTAACCTAACCCTAACCCTAACCCTAACCCTAACTTGTTCCTAAAAAGTTTCCAAGGAAAGAACATAAATGAAAAGTACTACTTTGTAAACTGAATCACATGTGTGTCACTCGCTCAATTAGGATTACAGGAAAACCGAAAAGTGTTATCTCGCACTGTATGGCACAGAAACAATTTTCCATCGAAAGAACAGAAAAGCAAAGCACAACTTTTTAAACGAATTCACATACGTGTCGCCTGTTCAATTATTATAACAGGAAAACTGAAAAGTGATATAACGCACTGTACAGCACAGAAACATGTTTCCATCGAAAGAACAGAAACACAAAGCACAACGTTGTAAAGGAATTCACATACGTGTCGCCTGTTCAATTATTATAACAGGAAAACTGAAAAGTGATATAACGCACGGGCACAGGAACAAGTTTCCATCGAAAGAACAGAAAAGCAAAGCACAACTTTTTAAACGAATTCACATACGTGTCGCCTGTTCAATTATTATAACAGGAAAACTGAAAAGTGTTATCTCGCACTGTACTGCACAGAAACAAGTTTCCATTGAAATAACAGAAACTCAAAGCACAACTTTGTAAACTACTTCACATATGTGTCGCCTGTTCAATTATTATAACAGGAAAACTGAAAAGTGATATAACCCTCACCCTAACCCTAACCCTAACCCAAAGCCCCTAACCCTAACCCTAACCCTAACCCTAACCCTAACTCTAACCCCTAACCCTAACCCTAACCCTAACCCTAACCCCTAACACTAACCCTAACACTAACCGTAACCCTAAACATATCTTTTACCCAGCCCTAACCTAACCCTAACCCTAACCCTAACTTGTTCCTGACAGGAACAAGTTTCCAAGGAAAGAACGTAAATGAAAAGCACTACTTTGTAAACTGAATCACATGTTTGTCACTCGCTCAATTAGGAATACAGGAAAACCGAAAAGTGTTATCTCGCACTGTACGGCACAGAAAGAAGTTTCCATCGAAAGAACAGAAACGCAAAGCACAACTTTGTAAACTAAATCACATACGTGTCGCCCGTTCAATTATTACAACAGGAAAACTGAAAAGTGATATAACGCACTGTACAGCACAGAAACATATTTCCATCGAAAGAACAGAAACACAAAGCACAACTTTGTAAACTAATTCACATACGTGTCGCCTGTTCAATTATTATAACAGGAAAACTGAAAAGTGATATAACGCACGGTACAGCACAGGAACAAGTTTCCATCGAAAGAACAGAAAAGCAAAGCACAACTTTTTAAACGAATTCACATATGTGTCGCCTGTTCGATTATTATAACAGGAAAACTGAAAAGTGTTATCTCGCACTGTACTGCACAGAAACAAGTTTCCATCGAAAGAACAGAAACGCAAAGCACAACTTTGTAAACTAAATCACATACGTGTCGCCCGTTCAATTATTACAACAGGAAAACTGAAAAGTGATATATGACATTGTACAGCACAGGAACAAGTTTCAAATGAAAGAACAAAAAAGAAAATCACTAATTTGTAAACTAAATCACCTGTGTGTCGCTCACTCAATTAGGAATACGGGAAAACTGAAAAGTGATATCTCGCACTGTACGGCACAGAAACAAATTTCCATTGAAATAACAGAAACTCAAAGCACAACTTTGTAAACTAATTCACATACGTGTCGCCTGTTCAATTATTATAACAAGAAAACTGAAAAGTGATATAACCCTCACCCTAATCCTAACCCTAACCCAAAGCCCCTAAACCTAACCCTAACCCTAACCCTAACCCTAACCCTAATTTGTTCCTAAAAAGTTTCCAAGGAAACAATGTAAATGAAAAGCACTACTTTGTAAACTGAATCACATGTTTGTCACTCGCTCAATTAGGAATACAGGAAAACCGAAAAGTGTTATCTCGCACTGTACGGCACAGAAACAAGTTTCCATCGAAAGAAGAGAAACGCAAAGGAAAACTTTGTAAACTAAATCACATACGTGTCCCCGTTCAATTATTACAACAGGAAAACTGAAAAGTGATATAACCCTCACCCTACCCCTAACCCTAAACCAAAGCCCCTAACCCTAACACTAACCCTAACCCTAACCCTAACCCTAACCCCTAACCCTAACCCTAATGCTAACCCTAACCCCTAACCCTAACCCTAACCCTAACCATAACACTAACCATATCCCTTACCCAGCCCTAACCTAACCCTAACCCTAACCCTAACCCTAACCCTAACCCTAACTCTAACTTGTTCCTAAAAAGTTTCCAAGGAAAGTACATAAATGAAAAGCACTACTTTGTAAACTGAATCACATGTGTGTTACTCGCTCAATTAGGAATACACGAAAACGGAAAAGTGTTATCTCGCACTGTACGGCACAGAAACAATTTTCCATCGAAAGAACAGAAAAGCAAAGCACAACTTTTTAAACGAATTCACATACGTGTCGCCTGTTCAATTATTATACCAGGAAAACTGAAAAGTGATATAACGCACTGTACAGCACAGAAATATGTTTCCATCGAAAGAACAGAAACGCAAAGCACAACTTTGTAAACTAATTCACATACGTGTCGCCTGTTCAATTATTATAACAGGAAAACTGAAAAGTGATATAACGCACGGTACAGCACAGGAACAAGTTTCCATCGAAAGAACAGAAAAGCAAAGCACAACTTTTTAAACGAATTCACATACGTGTCGCCTGTTCAATTATTATAACAGGAAAACTGAAAAGTGTTATCTCGCACTGTACTGCACAGAAACAAGTTTCCATCGTAAGAACAGAAACGCAAAGCACAACTTTGTAAACTAAATCACATACGTGTCGCCCGTTCAATTATTACAACAGGAAAACTGAAAAGTGATATATGACATTGTACAGCACAGGAACAAGTTTCAAATGAAAGAACAAAAAAGAAAATCACTAATTTGTAAACTAAATCACCTGTGTGTCGCTCACTCAATTAGGAATACGGAAAAACTGAAAAGTGTTATCTCACACTGTACGGCACAGAAACAAATTTCCATTGAAATAACAGAAACTCAAAGCACAACTTTGTAAACTAATTCATATATGTGTCGCCTGTTCAATTATTATAACAGGAAAACTGAAAAGTGATATAACCCTCACCCTA
Organism: Meriones unguiculatus; assembly: GCF_030254825.1. NCBI lineage: Eukaryota > Metazoa > Chordata > Mammalia > Rodentia > Muridae > Meriones > Meriones unguiculatus. The sequence continues at coordinate 48,200,907 of NC_083360.1, read as the reverse complement.
ACCCTAACCCTAACCCAAAGCCCCTAACCCTAACCCTAACCCTAACCCTAACCCCTAACCCTAACCCTAACCCTAACCCCTAACCCTAACCCTAACCCTAACCGTACCCCTAACCATATCCCTTACCCAGCCCTAACCTAACCCTAACTCTAACCCTAACTCTAACCCTAACCCTAATCCTAACCCTAACCCTAACCCTAACCCTAACTTGTTCCTAACAGGAACAAGTTTCCAAGGAAAGAACGTAAATGAAAAGCACTACCTTGTAAACTGAATCACATGTTTGTCACTCGCTCAATTAGGAATACAGGAAAACCGAAAAGTGTTATCTCGAACTCTACGGCACAGAAACAAGTTTCCATCGAAAGAACAGAAACGCAAAGCACAACTTTGTAAACTAAATCACATACGTGTCGCCCGTTCAATTATTACAACAGGAAAACTGAAAAGTGATATATCACACTGTAAAGCACAGAAACAAGTTTCCAACCGAAGAACAGAAATCCAAAGCACTACTTTGTAAACTAAATCACATGTGTGTCGCTCGCTCAATTAGGAATACAGGGAAACCGAAAAGTGTTATCTCGCACTGTACTGCACAGAAACAAGTTTCCATCGAAAGAACAGAAACGCAAAGCACAACTTTGTAAACTAAATCACATACGTGTCGCCTGTTCAATTATTACAACAGGAAAACTGAAAAGTGATATAACGCACTGTACAGCACAGAAACATATTTCCATCGAAAGAACAGAAACACAAAGCACAACTTTGTAAACTAATTCACATACGTGTCGCCTGTTCAATTATTATAACAGGAAAACTGAAAAGTGATATAACGCACGGTACAGCACAGGAACAAGTTTCCATCGAAAGAACAGAAAAGCAAAGCACAACTTTTTAAACGAATTCACATATGTGTCGCCTGTTCGATTATTATAACAGGAAAACTGAAAAGTGTTATCTCGCACTGTACTGCACAGAAACAAGTTTCCATCGAAAGAACAGAAACGCAAAGCACAACTTTGTAAACTAAATCACATACGTGTCGCCCGTTCAATTATTACAACAGGAAAACTGAAAAGTGATATATGACATTGTACAGCACAGGAACAAGTTTCAAATGAAAGAACAAAAAAGAAAATCACTAATTTGTAAACTAAATCACCTGTGTGTCGCTCACTCAATTAGGAATACGGGAAAACTGAAAAGTGATATCTCGCACTGTACGGCACAGAAACAAATTTCCATTGAAATAACAGAAACTCAAAGCACAACTTTGTAAACTAATTCACATACGTGTCGCCTGTTCAATTATTATAACAAGAAAACTGAAAAGTGATATAACCCTCACCCTAATCCTAACCCTAACCCAAAGCCCCTAAACCTAACCCTAACCCTAACCCTAACCCTAACCCTAACCCTAATTTGTTCCTAAAAAGTTTCCAAGGAAACAATGTAAATGAAAAGCACTACTTTGTAAACTGAATCACATGTTTGTCACTCGCTCAATTAGGAATACAGGAAAACCGAAAAGTGTTATCTCGCACTGTATGGCACAGAAACAAGTTTCCATCGAAAGAAGAGAAACGCAAAGGAAAACTTTGTAAACTAAATCACATACGTGTCCCCGTTCAATTATTACAACAGGAAAACTGAAAAGTGATATAACCCTCACCCTACCCCTAACCCTAAACCAAAGCCCCTAACCCTAACACTAACCCTAACCCTAACCCTAACCCTAACCCCTAACCCTAACCCTAATGCTAACCCTAACCCCTAACCCTAACCCTAACCCTAACCGTAACACTAACCATATCCCTTACCCAGCCCTAACCTAACCCTAACCCTAACCCTAACCCTAACCCTAACCCTAACTCTAACTTGTTCCTAAAAAGTTTCCAAGGAAAGTACATAAATGAAAAGCACTACTTTGTAAACTGAATCACATGTGTGTTACTCGCTCAATTAGGAATACACGAAAACGGAAAAGTGTTATCTCGCACTGTACGGCACAGAAACAATTTTCCATCGAAAGAACAGTAAAGCAAAGCACAACTTTTTAAACGAATTCACATACGTGTCGCCTGTTCAATTATTATAACAGGAAAACTGAAAAGTGATATAACGCACTGTACAGCACAGAAATATGTTTCCATCGAA
>NC_083360.1:48183744-48188744 GCF_030254825.1 Meriones unguiculatus | reverse complement strand
CTAACCCTAACCCAAAGCCCCTAACCCTAACCCTAACCCTAACCCTAACCCTAACCCCTAACCCTAACCCTAACCCTAACCCTAACCCCTAACCCTAACCCTAACCCTAACCATAACACTAACCATATCCCTTACCCAGCCCTAACCTAACCCTAACCCTAACCCTAACCCTAACCCTAACCCTAACTTGTTCCTACAAGTTTCCAAGGAAAGAACGTAAATGAAAAGCACTACTTTGTAAACTGAATCACATGTGTGTCACTCGCTCAATTAGGAATACAGGAAAACCGAAAAGTGTTATCTCACACTGTACGGCACAGAAACAATTTTCCATCGAAAGAACAGAAAAAGCAAAGCACAACTTTTTAAACGAATTCACATACGTGTCGCCTGTTCAATTATTATAACAGGAAAACTGAAAAGTGATATAACGCACTGTACAGCACAGAAACATGTTTCCATCGAAAGAACAGAAACACAAAGCACAACTTTGTGAACTAATTCACATACGTGTCGCCTGTTCAATTATTATAACAGGAAAACTGAAAAGTGATATAACGCATGGTACAGCACAGGAACAAGTTTCCATCGAAAGAACAGAAAAGCAAAGCACAACTTTTTAAACGAATTCACATACGTGTCACCTGTTCAATTATTATAACAGGAAATCTGAAAAGTGGTATCTCGCACTGTACTGCACAGAAACAAGTTTCCATCGAAAGAACAGAAACGCAAAGCACAACTTTGTAAACTAAATCACATACGTGTCGCCCGTTCAATTATTACAACAGGAAAACTGAAAAGTGATATATGACATTGTACAGCACAGGAACAAGTTTCAAATGAAAGAACAAAAAAGAAAATCACTAATTTGTAAACTAAATCACCTGTGTGTCGCTCACTCAATTAGGAATACGGGAAAACTGAAAAGTGTTATCTCCCACTGTACGGCACAGAAACAAATTTCCATTGAAATAAGAGAAACTCAAAGCACAACTTTGTAAACTAATTCACATATGTGTCGCCTGTTCAATTATTATAACAGGAAAACTGAAAAGTGATATAACCCTCACCCTAACCCTAACCCTAACCCAAAGCCCCTAACCCTAACCCTAACCCTAACCCTAACCCCTAACCCTAACCCTAACCCTAACCCTAACCCCTAACCCTAACCCTAACCCTAACCCTAACCGTAACCCTAAACATATCCCTTACCCAGCCCTAACCTAACCCTAACCCTAACCCTAACTTGTTCCTAACAGGAACAAGTTTCCAAGGAAAGAACGTAAATGAAAAGCACTACTTTGTAAACTGAATCACATGTTTGTCACTCGCTCAATTAGGAATACAGGAAAACCGAAAAGTTTTATCTCGCACTGTACGGCACAGAAACAAGTTTCCATCGAAAGAACAGAAACGCAAAGCACAACTTTGTTAACTAAATCACATACGTGTCGCCCGTTCAATTATTACAACAGGAAAACTGAAAAGTGATATAACCCTCACCCTAACCCTAACCCTAACCCAAAGCCCCTAACCCTAAACCTAACCCTAACCCTAACCCTAACCCCTAACCCTAACCCTAACCCTAACCCCTAACCCTAACCGTAACACTAACCATATCCCTTACCCAGCCCTAACCTAACCCTAACCCTAACCCTAACCCTAACTTGTTCCTAAAAAGTTTCCAAGGAAAGAACATAAATGAAAAGCACTACTTTGTAAACTGAATCACATGTGTGTCACTCGCTCAATTAGGAATACACGAAAACCGAAAAGTGTTATCTCGCACTGTACGGCACAGAAACAATTTTCCATCGAAAGAACAGAAACGCAAAGCACAACTTTGTAAAGTAAATCACATACGTGTCGCCCGTTCAATTATTACAACAGGAAAACTGAAAATTGATATAACGCACTGTACAGCACAGGAACATGTTTCATTCGAAAGAACAGAAAAGCAAAGCACAACTTTTTAAACGAATTCACATACGTGTCACCTGTTCAATTATTATAACAGGAAAACTGAAAAGTGTTATCTCGCACTGTACTGCACAGAAACAAGTTTCCATCGAAAGAACAGAAACGCAAAGCACAACTTTGTAAACTAAATCACATATGTGTCGCCCGTTCAATTATTACAACAGGAAAACTGAAAAGTGATATATGACATTGTACAGCACAGGAACAAATTTCAAATGAAAGAACAAAAAAGAAAATCACTAATTTGTAAACTAAATCACCTGTGTGTCGCTCACTCAATTAGGAATACGGGAAAACTGATAAGGGTTATCTCGCACTGTACTGCACAGAAACAAGTTTCCATTAAAATAACAGAAACTCAAAGCACAACTTTGTAAACTAATTCACATATGTATCGCCTGTTCAATTATTATAACAGGAAAACTGAAAAGTGATATATCCCTCACCCTAACCCTAACCCTAACCCAAAGCCCCTAACCCAAAACCTAACCCTAACCCCTAACCCCTAACCCTAACCCTAACACTAACCGTAACCCTAACCATATCCCTTATCCAGCCCTAACCTAAACCTAACCCTAACCCTAACCCTAACCCTAACTTGTTCCTAACAGGAACAAGTTTCCAAGGAAAGAACGTAAATGAAAAGCACTACTTTGTAAACTGAATCATATGTGTGTCACTCGCTCAATTAGGAATACAGGAAAACTGAAAAGTGTTATCTCGCACTGTATGGCACAGAAACAAGTTTCCATCGAAAGAACAGAAACACAAAGCACAACTTTGTAAACTAAATCACATACGTGTCGCCCGTTCAATTATTACAACAGGAAAACTGAAAAGTGATATATGACATTGTACAGCACAGGAACAAGTTTTAAATGAAAGAACAAAAAAGAAAATCACTAATTTGTAAACTAAATCACATGTGTGTCGCTCGCTCCATTAGGAATACAGGAAAACTGAAAAGTGATATATCTCACTGTACAGCACAAGAACAAGTTTCCAACAAAAGAACAGAAAAGCAAAGCACTACTTTTAAAAGGAATCACCTGTGTATCGCTCGCTCAATTAGAAATACGGGAAAACTGAAAAGTGTTATCTCGCACTGTACGGCACAGAAACAAGTTATCATTGACAGAACAGAAACTCAAAGCACAACTTTGTAGACTAATTCACATATGTGTTGCCTGTTCAATTATTATAACAGGAAAACTGAAAAGTGATATAACCCTCACCCTAACCCTAACCCTAACCCAAAGCCCCTAACCCTAACCCTAACCCTAACCCTAACCCCTAACCCTAACCCTAACCCTAACCCCTAACCCTAACCCTAACCCTAACCAGAACCCTAACCATATCCCTTACCCAGCCCTAACCTAACCCTAACCCAAAGCCCCTAACCCTAACCCTAACCCTAACCCTAACCCCTAACCCTAACCCTAACCCTAACCCCTAACCCCTAACCCTAACACTAACCCTAACCGTAACACTAACCATATCCCTTACCCAGCCCTAACCTAACCCTAACCCTAACCCTAACCCTAATCCTAACCCTAACTTGTTCCTAAAAATTTTCCAAGGAAAGAACATAAATGAAAAGCACTACTTTGTAAACTGAATCACATGTGTGTCACTCGCTCAATTAGGAATACACGAAAACCGAAAAGTGTTATCTCGCACTGTACGGCAGAGAAACAATTTTCCATCGAAAGAACAGAAAAGGAAAGCACAACGTTCTAAACGAATTCACATACGTGTCGCCTGTTCAATTATTATAACAGGAAAACTGAAAAGTGATATAACGCACTGTACAGCACAGAAACATGTTTCCATCGAAAGAACAGAAACACAAAGCACAAATTTGTAAACTAATTCACATACGTGTCGCCTGTTCAATTATTATAACAGGAAAACTGAAAAGTGATATAACCCTCACCCTAACCCTAACCCTAACCCAAAGCCCCTAACCCTAACCCTAACCCTAACCCTAACCCTAACCCCTAACCCTAACCCTAACCCTAACCCTAACCCCTAACCCTAACCCTAACCCTAACCGTAACCCTAACCATATCCCTTACCCAGCCCTAACCTAACCTTAACTCTAACCCTAACCCTAACCCTGACCCTAACCCTAATCCTAACCCTAACCCTAACCCTAACCTTAACTTGTTCCTAACAGGAACAAGTTTCCAAGGAAAGAACGTAAATATAAAGCACTACTTTGTAAACTGAATCACATGTTTGTCACTCGCTCAATTAGGAATACAGGAAAACCGAAAAGTGTTATCTCGCACTGTACGGCACAGAAACAAGTTTCCATCGAAAGAACAGAAACGCAAAGCACAACTTTTTAAAGGAATTCACATACGTGTCGCCTGTTCAATTATTATAACAGGAAAACTGAAAAGTGATATAACGCACTGTACAGCACAGAAACATGTTTCCATCGAAAGAACAGAAACACAAAGCACAACTTTGTAAACTAATTCACATACGTGTCGCCTGTTCAATTATTATAACAGGAAAACTGAAAAGTGATATAACGCACGGTACAGCACAGGAACAAGTTTCCATCGAAAGAACAGATAAGCAAAGCACAACTTTTTAAACGAATTCACATACGTGTCGCCTGTTCAATTATTATAACAGGAAAACTGAAAAGTGTTATCTCGCACTGTACTGCACAGAAACAAGTTTCCATCGAAAGAACAGAAACGCAAAGCACAACTTTGTAAACTAAATCACATACGTGTCGCCCGTTCAATTATTACAACAGGAAAACTGAAAAGTGATATATGACATTGTACAGCACAGGAACAACTTTCAAATGAAAGAACAAAAAAGAAAATCACTAATTTGTAAACTAAATCACCTGTGTGTCGCTCACTCAATTAGGAATACGGGAAAACTGAAAAGTGTTATCTCGCACTGTAAGGCACAGAAAAAAATTTCCATTGAAATAACAGAAACTCAAAGCACAACTTTGTAAACTAATTCACATATGTGTCGCCTGTTCA
>NC_083360.1:48178744-48181244 GCF_030254825.1 Meriones unguiculatus | reverse complement strand
GAACCCTAACCCTAACCCTAACCCCTAACCCTAACCCTAACCCTAACCGTAACCCTAACCATATCTCTTACCCAGCCCTAACCTAACCCTAACCCTAACCCTAACCCTAACCCTAACCCTAACTTGTTCCTAAAAAGTTTCCAAGGAAAGAACATAAATGAAAAGCACTACTTTGTAAACTGAATCACATGTGTGTCACTCGCTCAATTAGGAATACAGGAAAACCGAAAAGTGTTATCTCGCACTGTACGGCACAGAAACAATTTTCCATCGAAAGAACAGTAAAGCAAAGCACAACTTTTTAAACGAATTCACATACGTGTCGCCTGTTCAATTATTATAACAGATAAACTGAAAAGTGATATAACGCACGGTACAGCACAGGAACAAGTTTCCATCGAAAGAACAGAAAAGCAAAGCACAACTTTTTAAACGAATTCACATACGTGTCGCCTATTCAATTATTATAACAGATAAACTGAAAAGTGATATAACGCACGGTACAGCACAGAAACACGTTTCCATCGAAAGAACAGAAAAACAAAGCACAACTTTGTAAACTAATTCACATACGTGTCGCTTGTTCAATTATTATAACAGGAAAACTGAAAAGTGATATAATGCACGGTACAGCACAGGAACAAGTTTCCATCGAAAGAACAGAAAAGCAAAGCACAACTTTTTAAACGAATTCACATACGTGTCGCCTGTTCAATTATTATAACAGGAAAACTGAAAAGTGTTATCTCGCACTGTACTGCACAGAAACAAGTTTCCATCGAAAGAACAGAAACGCAAAGCACAACTTTGTAAACTAAATCACATACGTGTCGCCCGTTCAATTATTACAACAGGAAAACTGAAAAGTGATATATGACATTGTACAGCACAGGAACAACTTTCAAATGAAAGAACAAAAAAGAAAATCACTAATTTGTAAACTAAATCACCTGTGTGTCGCTCACTCAATTAGGAATACGGGAAAACTGAAAAGTGTTATCTCGCACTGTAAGGCACAGAAAAAAATTTCCATTGAAATAACAGAAACTCAAAGCACAACTTTGTAAACTAATTCACATATGTGTCGCCTGTTCAATTATTAAAACAGGAAAACTGAAAAGTGATATAACCCTCACCCTAACCCTAACCCTAACCCAAAGCCCCTAACCCTAACCCTAACCCTAACCCTAACCCCTAACCCTAACCCTAACCCTAACCCCTAACCCCTAACCCTAACCCTAACCCTAACCGTAACAATAACCATATCCCTTACCCAGCCCTAACCTAACCCTAACCCTAACCCTAACCCTAATCCTAACCCTAACTTGTTCCTAAAAATTTTCCAAGGAAAGAACATAAATGAAAAGCACTACTTTGTAAACTGAATCACATGTGTGTCACTCGCTCAATTAGGAATACACGAAAACCGAAAAGTGTTATCTCGCACTGTACGGCACAGAAACAATTTTCCATCGAAAGAACAGCAAAGCAAACCACAACTTTTTAAACGAATTCACATACGTGTCGCCTGTTCAATTATTATAACAGGAAAACTGAAAAGTGATATAACGCACTGTACAGCACAGAAACATGTTTCCATCGAAAGAACAGAAACACAAAGCACAACTTTGTAAACTAATTCACATACGTGTCGCCTGTTCAATTATTATAACAGGAAAACTGAAAAGTGATATAACTCTCACCCTAACCCTAACCCTAACCCAAAGCACCTAACCCTAACCCTAACCCTAACCCTAACCCTAACCCCTAACCCTAACCCTTACCCTAACCTCTAACCCTAACCCTAACCCTAACCCTAACCGTAACCCTAACCATATCCCTTACCCAGCACTAACCTAACCCTAACCCTAACCCTAACCCTAACTTGTTCCTAACAGGAACAAGTTTCCAAGGAAAGAACGTAAATATAAAGCACTACTTTGTAAACTGAATCACATGTTTGTCACTCGCTCAATTAGGAATACAGGAAAACCGAAAAGTGTTATCTCGAACTCTACGGCACAGAAACAAGTTTCCATCGAAAGAACAGAAACGCAAAGCACAACTTTGTAAACTAAATCACATATGTGTCGCCCGTTCAATTATTACAACAGGAAAACTGTAAAGTGATATATGACATTGTACAGCACAGGAACAAGTTTCAAATGAAAGAACAAAAAAGAAAATCACTAATTTGTAAACTAAATCACGTGTGTGTCGCTCACTCAATTAGGAATACGGGAAAACTGAAAAGGGTTATCTCGCACTGTAAGGCACAGAAACAAGTTTCCATTGAAATAACAGAAACTCAAAGCACAACTTTGTAAACTAATTCACATATGTGTCGCCTGTTCAATTTTTATAACAGGAAAACTGAAAAGTGATATAACCCTCACCCTAACCCTAACCCTAACCCTAACCCCTAACCCTAACACTAACCCTAACCACTAACCCTAACCCTAACCCTAACCCTACCCCCTAACCCTAACCCTAACCCTAA
>NC_083360.1:48156244-48171244 GCF_030254825.1 Meriones unguiculatus | reverse complement strand
CGAAAAGTGTTATCTCGCACTGTACGGCACAGAAACAATTTTCCATCGAAAGAACAGAAAAGCAAAGCACAACTTTTTAAACGAATTCACATACGTGTCGCCTGTTCAATTATTATATCAGGAAAACTGAAAAGTGATATAACGCACTGTACAGCACAGAAACATGTTTCCATCGAAAGAACAGAAACACAAAGCCCAACTTTGTAAACTAATTCACATACGTGTCTCCTGTTCAATTATTATAACAGGAAAACTGAAAAGTGATATAACCCTCACCCTAACCCTAACCCTAACCCTAACCCTAATCCTAACCCTAACCCTAACCCTAACCCTAACTTGTTCCTAACAGGAACAAGTTTCCAAGGAAAGAACGTAAATATAAAGCACTACTTTGTAAACTGAATCACATGTTTGTCACTAGCTCAATTAGGAATACAGGAAAACCGAAAAGTGTTATCTCGAACTCTACGGCACAGAAACAAGTTTCCATCGAAAGAACAGAAACGCAAAGCACAACTTTGTAAACTAAATCACATATGTGTCGCCCGTTCAATTATTACAACAGGAAAACTGAAAAGTGATATATGACATTGTACAGCACAAGAACAAGTTTCAAATGAAAGAACAAAAAAGAAAATCACTAATTTGTAACTAAATCACGTGTGTGTCGCTCACTCAATTAGGAATACGGGAAAACTGAAAAGGGTTATCTCGCAATGTACGGCACAGAAACAAGTTTCCATTGAAATAACAGAAACTCAAAGCACAACTTTCTAAACTAATTCACATATGTGTCGCCTGTTCAATTATTATAACAGGAAAACTGAAAAGTGATATAACCCTCACCCTAACCCTTACCCTAACCCTAACCCCTAACCCTAACCCTAACCCTAACCCTAACCCTAACCCGAACCCTAACCCTAACCCTAACCCCTAACCCTAACCCTAACCCTAACCGTAACCCTAACCATATCTCTTACCCAGCCCTAACCTAACCCTAACCCTAACCCTAACCCTAACCCTAACCCTAACCCTAACTTGTTCCTAAAAAGTTTCCAAGGAAAGAACATAAATGAAAAGCACTACTTTGTAAACTGAATCACATGTGTGTCACTCGCTCAATTAGGAATACAGGAAAACCGAAAAGTGTTATCTCGCACTGTACGGCACAGAAACAATTTTCCATCGAAAGAACAGTAAAGCAAAGCACAACTTTTTAAACGAATTCACATACGTGTCGCCTGTTCAATTATTATAACAGATAAACTGAAAAGTGATATAACGCACGGTACAGCACAGGAACAAGTTTCCATCGAAAGAACAGAAAAGCAAAGCACAACTTTTTAAACGAATTCACATACGTGTCGCCTATTCAATTATTATAACAGATAAACTGAAAAGTGATATAACGCACGGTACAGCACAGAAACACGTTTCCATCGAAAGAACAGAAAAACAAAGCACAACTTTGTAAACTAATTCACATACGTGTCGCTTGTTCAATTATTATAACAGGAAAACTGAAAAGTGATATAATGCACGGTACAGCACAGGAACAAGTTTCCATCGAAAGAACAGAAAAGCAAAGCACAACTTTTTAAACGAATTCACATACGTGTCGCCTGTTCAATTATTATAACAGGAAAACTGAAAAGTGTTATCTCGCACTGTACTGCACAGAAACAAGTTTCCATGGAAAGAACAGAAACGCAAAGCACAACTTTGTAAACTAAATCACATACGTGTCGCCCGTACAATTATTACAACAGGAAAACTGAAAAGTGATATATGACATTGTACAGCACAGGAACAAGTTTCAAATGAAAGAACAAAAAAGAAAATCACTAATTTGTAAACTAAATCACCTGTGTGTCGCTCACTCAATTAGGAATACGGGAAAACTGAAAAGTGTTATCTCGCACTGTATGGCACAGAAACAAATTTCCATTGAAATAACAGAAACTCAAAGCACAACTTTGTAAACTAATTCACATATGTGTCGCCTGTTCAATTATTATAACAGGAAAACTGAAAAGTGATATAACCCTCACCCTAACCCTAACCCTAACCCAAAGCCCCTAACCCTAACCCTAACCCTAACCCTAACCCTAACCCCTAACCCTAACCCTTACCCTAACCCTAACCCTAACCCCTAACCCTAACCCTAACCCTAACCGTAACCCTAAACATATCCCTTACCCAGCCCTAACCTAACCCTAACCCTAACCCTAACTTGTTCCTAACAGGAACAAGTTTCCAAGGAAAGAACGTAAATGAAAAGCACTACTTTTTAAACTGAATCACATGTTTGTCACTCGCCTAATTAGGAATACAGGAAAACCAAAAAGTGTTATCTCTCACTGTACGGCACAGAAACAAGTTTCCATCAAAAGAACAAAAACGCAAAGCACAACTTTGTAAACTAAATCACATACGTGTCGCCCGTTCAATTATTACAACAGGAAAACTGAAAAGTGATATAACCCTCACCCTAACCCTAACCCTAACCCAAAGCCCTTAACCCTAACCCTAACCCTAACCGTAACACTAACCATATCCCTTACCCAGCCCTAACCTAATCCTAACCTTAACCCTAACCCTAACCCTAACCCATAACCCTAACCCTAACCCTAACCGTAACCCTAACCATATCCCTTACCCAGCCCTAACCTAACCCTAACTCTAACCCTAACTCTAACCCTAACCCTAACACTAACCCTAACCCTAATCCTAACCCTAACCCTAACCCTAACCCTAACTTGTTCCTAACAGGAACAAGTTTCCAAGGAAAGAACGTAAATGAAAAGCACTACCTTGTAAACTGAATCACATGTTTGTCACTCGCTCAATTAGGAATACAGGAAAACCGAAAAGTGTTATCTCGAACTCTACGGCACAGAAACAAGTTTCCATCGAAAGAACAGAAACGCAAAGCACAACTTTGTAAACTAAATCACATATGTGCCGCCCGTTCAATTATTACAACAGGAAAACTGAAATGTCATATATGACATTGTACAGCACAGGAACAAGTTTCAAATGAAAGAACAAAAAAGAAAATCTTTTATTTGTAAACTAAATCACCTGTGTGTCGCTCACTCAATTAGGAATACGGGAAAACTGAAAAGGGTTATCTCGCACTGTATGGCACAGAAACACGTTTTCATTGATATAACAGAAACTCAAAGCACAACTTTGTAAACTAATTCACATATGTGTCGCCTGTTCAATTATTATAACAGGAAAACTGAAAAGTGATATAACCATCACCCTAACCCTAACCCTAACCCAAAGCCCCTAATCCTAACCCTAACCCTAACCCCTAACCCTAACCCTAACCCTAACCCTAACCCCTAACCCTAACCCTAACCCAAACCCTACCCCCTAAGCCTAACCCTAACCCTAACCGTAACCCTAACCATATCCCTTACCCAGCCCTAACCTAACCGTAACCCTAACCCTAACCCTAACCCTAACCCTAACACTAACTTGTTCCTAACAAGTTTCCAAGGAAAGAACGTAAATGAAAATCACTACTTTGTAAACTGAATCACATGTTTGTCACTTGCTCAATTAGGAATACAGGAAAACCGAAAAGTGTTATCTCGCACTGTACAGCACAGAAACAATTTTCCATCGAAAGAACAGAAACGCAAAGCAAAACTTTGTAAACTAAATCACATACGTGTCGCCCGTTCAATTATTACAACAGGAAAACTGAAATGTGATATATCACACTGTACAGCACAGAAACAAGTTTCCAACCGAAGAACAGAAATCCAAAGCACTACTTTGTAAACTAAATCAAATGTGTTCGCTCGCTCAATTAGGAATACAGGGAAACCGAAAAGTGTTATCTCGCACTGTATGGCACAGTAACAAATTTCCAAAAAAAGAACAGAAACGCAAAGCACAACTTTGTAAATTAAATGACATACGTGTCGCCTGTTCAATTATTATAACAGGAAAATTGAAAAGTGATATAACGCACTGTACAGCACAGGAACAAGTTTCCATTGAAAGAACAGAAAAGCAAAGCACAACTTTTTAAACGAATTCACATACGTGTCGCCTGTTCAATTATTATAACAGGAAAACTGAAAAGTGTTATCTCGCACTGTACGGCACAGAAACAAGTTTAAATCGAAAGAACAGAAACGCAAAGCACAACTTTGTAAACTAAATCACATACGTTTCTCCCGTTCAATTATTACAACAGGAAAACTGAAAAGTGATATATGACATTGTACAGCACAGGAACAAGTTTCAAATGAAAGAACAAAAAAGAAAATCACTAATTTGTAAACTAAATCACATGTGTGTCGCTCGCTCCATTAGGAATACAGGAAAGCTGAAAAGTGATATATCTCACTGTACAGCACAAAAACAAGTTTCCAACGAAAGAACAGAAAAGCAAAGCACTACTTTTAAATGGAATCACCTGTGTATCGCTCGCTCAATTAGAAATATGGTAAAACTGAAAAGTGTTATCTCGCACTGTACGACACAGAAACAAGTTTCCATTGAAAGAACAGAAACTCAAAGCACAACTTTGTAAACTAATTCACATATGTGTCGCCTGTTCAATTATTATAACAGGAAAACTGAAAAGTGATATAACCCTAACCCTAAAACTAACCCTAAGCCCCTAACCCTAACCCTAACCCTAACCCCTAACCCTATCCCTAACCCCTAACCCTAACCCTAACCCTAACCGTAACCCTAACCATATCCCTTACCCAGCCCTAACCTAACCCTAACCCTAACCCTAACCCTAACCCTAACCCTAACCCTAAGTTGTTCCTAACAGGAATAAGTTTCCAAGGAAAGAACGTAAATGAAAAGCACTACTTTGTAAACTGAATCACGTTTGTCACTCGCTCAATTAGGAATACAGGAAAACCGAAAAGTGTTATCTCGCACTGTACGGCACAGAAACAAGTTTCCATCGAAAGAACAGAAACGCAAAGCCCAACTTTGTAAACTAAATCACATACGTGTTGCCCGTTCAATTATTACAACAGGAAAACTGAAAAGTGATATATGACATTGTACAGCACAGGAACAAGTTTCAAACGAAAGAACAAAAAAGAAAATCACTAATTTGTAAACTAAATCACCTGTGTGTCGCTCACTCAATTAGGAATACGGGAAAACTGAAAAGTGTTACCTCGCACTGTACGGCACAGAAACAAGTTTCCATTGAAATAACAGAAACTCAAAGAGCACAACTTTGTAAACTAATTCACATATGTGTCGCCTGTTCAATTATTTTAACAGGAAAACCGAAAAGTGATATAACCCTAACACTAACCCTAACCCTAACCCTAAGCCCCTAACCCTAACCCTAACCCTAACCCTAACCCCTAACCCTAACCCTAACCCTAACCCTAACCCCTAACCCTAACCCTACACCTAACCGTAACCCTAACCATATCCCTTACCCAGCCCTAACCTAACCCTAATCCTAACCCTAACCCTAACTTGTTCCTAACAAGTTTCCAAGGAAAGAACGTAAATGAAAATCACTACTTTGTAAACAGAATCACATGTGTGTCACTTGCTCAATTATGAATACAGGAAAACCGAAAAGTGTTATCTCGCACTGTACGGCACAGAAACAATTTTCCATCGAAAGAACAGAAACGCAAAGCAAAACTTTGTAAACTAAATCACATACGTGTCGCCCGTTCAATTATTACAACAGGAAAACTGAAAAGTGATATATCACACTGTACAGCACAGAAACAAGTTTCCAACCGAAGAACAGAAATCCAAAGCACTACTTTGTAAACTAAATCACATGTGTGTCACTTGCTCAATTAGGAATACAGGAAAACCGAAAAGTGTTATCTCGCACTGTACGGCACAGAAACAATTTTCCATCGAAAGAACAGAAACGCAAAGCAAAACTTTGTAAACGAATTCACATACGTGTCGCCTGTTCAATTATTATAACAGGAAAACTGAAAAGTGATATAACGCACGGGCACAGGAACAAGTTTCCATCGAAAGAACAGAAAAGCAAAGCACAACTTTTTAAACGAATTAACATACGTGTCGCCTGTTCAATTATTATAACAGGAAAACTGAAAAGTGTTATCTCGCACTGTACTGCACAGAAACAAGTTTCCATTGAAATAACAGAAACTCAAAGCACAACTTTGTAAACTACTTCACATATGTGTCGCCTGTTCAATTATTATAACAGGAAAACTGAAAAGTGATATAACCCTCACCCTAACCCTAACCCTAACCCAAAGCCCCTAACCCTAACCCTAACCCTAACCCTAACCCTAACTCTAACCCCTAACCCTAACCCTAACACTAACCGTAACCCTAAACATATCTTTTACCCAGCCCTAACCTAACCCTAACCCTAACCCTAACTTGTTCCTGACAGGAACAAGTTTACAAGGAAAGAACGTAAATGAAAAGCACTACTTTGTAAACTGAATCACATGTTTGTCACTCGCTCAATTAGGAATACAGGAAAACCGAAAAGTGTTATCTCGCACTGTACGGCACAGAAACAAGTTTCCATCGAAAGAACAGAAACGCAAAGCACAACTTTGTAAATTAATCACATACGTGTCGCCCGTTCAATTATTACAACAGGAAAAGTGAAAAGTGATATAACGCACTGTACAGCACAGGAACAAGTTTCCATCGAAAGAACAGAAAAGCAAAGCACAACTTTTTAAACGAATTCACATATGTGTCGCCTGTTCAATTATTATAACAGGAAAACTGAAAAGTGTTATCTCGCACTGTACTGCACAGAAACATGTTTCCATCGAAAGAACAGAAACGCAAAGCACAACTTTGTAAACTAAATCACATACGTGTCGCCCGTTCAATTATTACAACAGGAAAACTGAAAAGTGATATATGACATTGTACAGCACAGGAACAAGTTTCAAATGAAAGAACAAAAAAGAAAATCACTAATTTGTAAACTAAATCACCTGTGTGTCGCTCACTCAATTAGGAATATGGGAAAACTGAAAAGTGATATCTCGCACTGTACATTACAGAAACAAATTTCCATTGAAATAACAGAAACTCAAAGCACAACTTTGTAAACTAATTCACATACGTGTCGCCTGTTCAATTATTATAACAAGAAAACTGAAAAGTGATATAACCCTCACCCTAACCCTAACCCTAACCCTAACCCCTAACCCTAACCCTAACCCTAACCCTAACCCCTAACCCCTAACCCTAACCCTAACCCTAACCGTAACCCTAACCATATCCCTTACCCAGCCCTAACCTACCCCTAACCCTAACCCTAACCCTAATCCTAACCCTAACTTGTTCCTAAAAATTTTCCAAGGAAAGAACATAAATGAAAAAACACTACTTTGTAAACTGAATCACATGTGTGTCACTCGCTCAATTAGGAATACAGGAAAACCGAAAAGTGTTATCTCGCACTGTACGGCACAGGAACAAGTTTCCATCGAAAGAACAGAAACGCAAAGGAAAACTTTGTAAACTAAATCACATATTGTCCCCGTTCAATTATTACAACAGGAAAACTGAAAAGTGATATAACCCTCACCCTACCCCTAACCCTAACCCAAAGCCCCTAACCCTAACACTAACCCTAACCCTAACCCTAACCCTAACCCCTAACCCTAACCCTAATGCTAACCCTAACCCTAACCCTAACCGTAACACTAACCATATCCCTTACCCAGCCCTAACCTAACCCTAACCCTAACCCTAACCCTAACCCTAACCCTAACCAAAACTTGTTCCTAAAAAGTTTCCAAGGAAAGTACATAAATGAAAAGCACTACTTTGTAAACTGAATCACATGTGTGTCACTCGCTCAATTAGGAATACACGAAAACCGAAAAGTGTTATCTCGCACTGTACGGCACAGAAACAATTTTCCATCGAAAGAACAGAAAAGCAAAGCACAACTTTTTAAACGAATTCACATACGTGTCGCCTGTTCAATTATTATAACAGGAAAACTGAAAAGTGATATAACGCACTGTACAGCACAGAAATATGTTTCCATCGAAAGAACAGAAACGAAAAGCACAACTTTGTAAACTAATTCACATACGTGTCGCCTGTTCAATTATTATAACAGGAAAACTGAAAAGTGATATAACGCACGGTACAGCACAGGAACAAGTTTCCATCGAAAGAACAGAAAAGCAAAGCACAACTTTTTAAACGAATTCACATACGTGTCGCCTGTTCAATTATTATAACAGGAAAACTGAAAAGTGTTATCTCGCACTGTACTGCACAGAAACAAGTTTCCATTGAAATAACAGAAACTCAAAGCACAACTTTGTAAACTACTTCACATATGTGTCGCCTGTTCAATTATTATAACAGGAAAACTGAAAAGTGATATAACCCTCACCCTAACCCTAACCCTAACCCAAAGCCCCTAACCCTAACCCTAACCCTAACCCTAACCCTAACTCTAACCCCTAACCCTAACCCTAACACTAACCGTAACCCTAAACATATCTTTTACCCAGCCCTAACCTAACCCTAACCCTAACCCTAACTTGTTCCTGACAGGAACAAGTTTACAAGGAAAGAACGTAAATGAAAAGCACTACTTTGTAAACTGAATCACATGTTTGTCACTCGCTCAATTAGGAATACAGGAAAACCGAAAAGTGTTATCTCGCACTGTACGGCACAGAAACAAGTTTCCATCGAAAGAACAGAAACGCAAAGCACAACTTTGTAAATTAATCACATACGTGTCGCCCGTTCAATTATTACAACAGGAAAAGTGAAAAGTGATATAACGCACTGTACAGCACAGGAACAAGTTTCCATCGAAAGAACAGAAAAGCAAAGCACAACTTTTTAAACGAATTCACATATGTGTCGCCTGTTCAATTATTATAACAGGAAAACTGAAAAGTGTTATCTCGCACTGTACTGCACAGAAACATGTTTCCATCGAAAGAACAGAAACGCAAAGCACAACTTTGTAAACTAAATCACATACGTGTCGCCCGTTCAATTATTACAACAGGAAAAGTGAAAAGTGATATATGACATTGTACAGCACAGGAACAAGTTTCAAATGAAAGAACAAAAAAGAAAATCACTAATTTGTAAACTAAATCACCTGTGTGTCGCTCACTCAATTAGGAATATGGGAAAACTGAAAAGTGATATCTCGCACTGTACATTACAGAAACAAATTTCCATTGAAATAACAGAAACTCAAAGCACAACTTTGTAAACTAATTCACATACGTGTCGCCTGTTCAATTATTATAACAAGAAAACTGAAAAGTGATATAACCCTCACCCTAACCCTAACCCTAACCCTAACCCCTAACCCTAACCCTAACCCTAACCCTAACCCCTAACCCCTAACCCTAACCCTAACCCTAACCGTAACCCTAACCATATCCCTTACCCAGCCCTAACCTACCCCTAACCCTAACCCTAACCCTAATCCTAACCCTAACTTGTTCCTAAAAATTTTCCAAGGAAAGAACATAAATGAAAAAACACTACTTTGTAAACTGAATCACATGTGTGTCACTCGCTCAATTAGGAATACAGGAAAACCGAAAAGTGTTATCTCGCACTGTACGGCACAGGAACAAGTTTCCATCGAAAGAACAGAAACGCAAAGGAAAACTTTGTAAACTAAATCACATATTGTCCCCGTTCAATTATTACAACAGGAAAACTGAAAAGTGATATAACCCTCACCCTACCCCTAACCCTAACCCAAAGCCCCTAACCCTAACACTAACCCTAACCCTAACCCTAACCCTAACCCCTAACCCTAACCCTAATGCTAACCCTAACCCTAACCCTAACCGTAACACTAACCATATCCCTTACCCAGCCCTAACCTAACCCTAACCCTAACCCTAACCCTAACCCTAACCCTAACCCTAACCAAAACTTGTTCCTAAAAAGTTTCCAAGGAAAGTACATAAATGAAAAGCACTACTTTGTAAACTGAATCACATGTGTGTCACTCGCTCAATTAGGAATACACGAAAACCGAAAAGTGTTATCTCGCACTGTACGGCACAGAAACAATTTTCCATCGAAAGAACAGAAAAGCAAAGCACAACTTTTTAAACGAATTCACATACGTGTCGCCTGTTCAATTATTATAACAGGAAAACTGAAAAGTGATATAATGCACTGTACAGCACAGAAATATGTTTCCATCGAAAGAACAGAAACGAAAAGCACAACTTTGTAAACTAATTCACATACGTGTCGCCTGTTCAATTATTATAACAGGAAAACTGAAAAGTGATATAACGCACGGTACAGCACAGGAACAAGTTTCCATCGAAAGAACAGAAAAGCAAAGCACAACTTTTTAAACGAATTCACATACGTGTCGCCTGTTCAATTATTATAACAGGAAAACTGAAAAGTGTTATCTCGCACTGTACTGCACAGAAACAAGTTTCCATCGTAAGAACAGAAACGCAAAGCACAACTTTGTAAACTAAATCACATACGTGTCGCCCGTTCAATTATTACAACAGGAAAACTGAAAAGTGATATATGACATTGTACAGCACAGGAACAAGTTTCAAATGAAAGAACAAAAAAGAGAATCACTAATTTGTAAACTAAATCACCTGTGTGTCGCTCACTCAATTAGGAATACGGAAAAACTGAAAAGTGTTATCTCACACTGTACGGCACAGAAACAAATTTCCATTGAAATAACAGAAACTCAAAGCACAACTTTGTAAACTAATTCATATATGTGTCGCCTGTTCAATTATTATAACAGGAAAACTGAAAAGTGATATAACCCTCACCCTAACCCTAACCCTAACCCAAAGCCCCTAACCCTAACCCTAACCCTAACCCTAACCCTAACCCCTAACCCTAACCCTAACCCTAACCCTAACCCCTAACCCTAACCCTAACCCTAACCGTACCCCTAACCATATCCCTTACCCAGCCCTAACCTAACCCTAACTCTAATCCTAACTCTAACCCTAACCCTAACCCTAACCCTAACCCTAATCCTAACCGTAACCCTAACCCTAACCCTAACTTGTTCCTAACAGGAACAAGTTTCCAAGGAAAGAACGTAAATGAAAAGCACTACCTTGTAAACTGAATCACATGTTTGTCACTCGCTCAATTAGGAATACAGGAAAACCGAAAAGTGTTATCTCGAACTCTACGGCACAGAAACAAGTTTCCATCGAAAGAACAGAAACGCAAAGCACAACTTTGTAAACTAAATCACATATGTGTCGCCCGTTCAATTATTACAACAGGAAAATTGAAAAGTGATATATGACATTGTACAGCACAGGAACAAGTTTCAAATGAAAGAACAAAAAAGAAAATCACTAATTTGTAAACTAAATCACCTGTGTGTCGCTCATTCAATTAGGAATACGGGAAAACTGAAAAGTGTTACCTCGCACTGTACGGCACAGAAACAAGTTTCCATTGAAATAACAGAAACTCAAAGCACAACTTTGTAAACTAATTGACATATGTGTCGCCTGTTCAATTATTATAACAAGAAAACTGAAAAGTGATATAACCCTAACCCTAAAACTAACCCTAAGCCCCTAACCCTAACCCTAACCCTAACCCCTAACCCTAACCCTAACCCTAACCCTAACCCTAACACCTAACCCTAACCCTAACCCTAACCGTATCCCTAATCATATCCCTTACCCAGCCCTAAACTAACCCTAACCCTAACCCTAACCCTAACCCTAACCCTAACCCTAACCCTAACTTGTTCCTAACAGGAACAAGTTTCCAAGGAAAGAACGTAAATGAAAAGCACTACTTTGTAAACTGAATCACATGTTTGTCACTCGCTCAATTAGGAATACAGGAAAACCGAAAAGTGTTATCTCGCACTGTACGGCACAGAAACAAGTTTCCATTGAAATAACAGAAACTCAAAGCACAACTTTGTAAACTAATTCACATATGTGTCGCCTGTTCAATTATTATAACAGGAAAACTGAAAAGTGATATAACGCACTGTACAGCACAGAAACATGTTTCCATCGAAAGAACAGAAACGCAAAGCACAACTTTGTAAACTAATTCACATACGTGTCGCCTGTTCAATTATTATAACAGGAAAACTGAAAAGTGATATAACGCACGGTACAGCACAGGAACAAGTTTCCATCAAAAGAACAGAAAAGCAAAGCACAACTTTTTAAACGAATTCACATACGTGTCGCCTGTTCAATTATTATAACAGGAAAACTGAAAAGTGTTATCTCGCACTGTACTGCACAGAAACAAGTTTCCATCGCAAGAACAGAAACGCAAAGCACAACTGTGTAAACTAAATCACCTACGTGTCGCCCGTTCAATTATTACAACAGGAAAACTGAAAAGTGATATACGACATTGTACAGCACAGGAACAAGTTTTAAATGAAAGAACAAAAAAGAAAATCACTAATTTGTAAACTAAATCACATGTGTGTCGCTCGCTCCATTAGGAATACAGGAAAACTGAAAAGTGACATATCTCACTGTACAGCAGAAGAACAAGTTTCCAACGAAAGAACAGAAAAGCAAAGCACTACTTTTAAACGGAATCTCCTGTGTATCGCTCGCTCAATTAGAAGTACGGGAAAACTGAAAAGTGTTATCTCGCACTGTAAGGCACAGAAAAAAATTTCCATTGAAATAACAGAAACTCAAAGCACAACTTTGTAAACTAATTCACATATGTGTCGCCTGTTCAATTATTAAAACAGGAAAACTGAAAAGTGATATAACCCTCACCCTAACCCTAACCCTAACCCAAAGCCCCTAACCCTAACCCTAACCCTAACCCTAACCCCTAACCCTAACCCTAACCCTAACCCCTAACCCCTAACCCTAACCCTAACCCTAACCGTAACACTAACCATATCCCTTACCCAGCCCTAACCTAACCCTAACCCTAACCCTAACCCTAATCCTAACCCTAACTTGTTCCTAAAAATTTTCCAAGGAAAGAACATAAATGAAAAGCACTACTTTGTAAACTGAATCACATGTGTGTCACTCGCTCAATTAGGAATACACGAAAACCGAAAAGTGTTATCTCGCACTGTACGGCACAGAAACAATTTTCCTTCGAAAGAACAGCAAAGCAAACCACAACTTTTTAAACGAATTCACATACGTGTCGCCTGTTCAATTATTATAACAGGAAAACTGAAAAGTGATATAACGCACTGTACAGCACAGAAACATGTTTCCATCGAAAGAACAGAAACACAAAGCACAACTTTGTAAACTAATTCACATACGTGTCGCCTGTTCAATTATTATAACAGGAAAACTGAAAAGTGATATAACTCTCACCCTAACCCTAACCCTAACCCAAAGCACCTAACCCTAACCCTAACCCTAACCCTAACCCTAACCCCTAACCCTAACCCTTACCCTAACCTCTAACCCTAACCCTAACCCTAACCCTAACCGTAACCCTAACCATATCCCTTACCCAGCACTAACCTAACCCTAACCCTAACCCTAACCCTAACTTGTTCCTAACAGGAACAAGTTTCCAAGGAAAGAACGTAAATATAAAGCACTACTTTGTAAACTGAATCACATGTTTGTCACTCGCTCAATTAGGAATACAGGAAAACCGAAAAGTGTTATCTCGAACTCTACGGCACAGAAACAAGTTTCCATCGAAAGAACAGAAACGCAAAGCACAACTTTGTAAACTAAATCACATATGTGTCGCCCGTTCAATTATTACAACAGGAAAACTGTAAAGTGATATATGACATTGTACAGCACAGGAACAAGTTTCAAATGAAAGAACAAAAAAGAAAATCACTAATTTGTAAACTAAATCACGTGTGTGTCGCTCACTCAATTAGGAATACGGGAAAACTGAAAAGGGTTATCTCGCACTGTAAGGCACAGAAACAAGTTTCCATTGAAATAACAGAAACTCAAAGCACAACTTTGTAAATTAATTCACATATGTGTCGCCTGTTCAATTTTTATAACAGGAAAACTGAAAAGTGATATAACCCTCACCCTAACCCTAACCCTAACCCTAACCCCTAACCCTAACACTAACCCTAACCACTAACCCTAACCCTAACCCTAACCCTACCCCCTAACCCTAACCCTAACCCTAACCGTAACCCTAACCATATCCCTTACCCAGCCCTAACCTAACCCTAACCCTAACCCTAACTCTAACCCTAACTTGTTCCTAAAAAGTTTCCAAGGAAAGAACATAAATCAAAAGCACTACTTTGTAAACTGAATCACATGTGTGTCACTCGCTCAATTAGGAATACAGGAAAACCGAAAAGTGTTATCTCGCACTGTACGGCACAGAAACAATTTTCCATCGAAAGAACAGAAAAGCAAAGCACAACTTTTTAAACGAATTCACATACATGTCGCCTGTTCAATTATTATATCAGGAAAACTGAAAAGTGATATAACGCACTGTACAGCACAGAAACATGTTTCCATCGAAAGAACAGAAACACAAAGCCCAACTTTGTAAACTAATTCACATACGTGTCTCCTGTTCAATTATTATAACAGGAAAACTGAAAAGTGATATAACCCTCACCCTAACCCTAACCCTAACCCTAACCCTAATCCTAACCCTAACCCTAACCCTAACCCTAACTTGTTCCTAACAGGAACAAGTTTCCAAGGAAAGAACGTAAATATAAAGCACTACTTTGTAAACTGAATCACATGTTTGTCACTAGCTCAATTAGGAATACAGGAAAACCGAAAAGTGTTATCTCGAACTCTACGGCACAGAAACAAGTTTCCATCGAAAGAACAGAAACGCAAAGCACAACTTTGTAAACTAAATCACATATGTGTCGCCCGTTCAATTATTACAACAGGAAAACTGAAAAGTGATATATGACATTGTACAGCACAGGAACAAGTTTCAAATGAAAGAACAAAAAAGAAAATCACTAATTTGTAACTAAATCACGTGTGTGTCGCTCACTCAATTAGGAATACGGGA
>NC_083360.1:48141244-48148744 GCF_030254825.1 Meriones unguiculatus | reverse complement strand
CCATTGAAATAACAGAAACTCAAAGCACAACTTTCTAAACTAATTCACATATGTGTCGCCTGTTCAATTATTATAACAGGAAAACTGAAAAGTGATATAACCCTCACCCTAACCCTAACCCCTAACCCTAACCCTAACCCTAACCCCTAACCCTAACCCTAACCCGAACCCTAACCCTAACCCTAACCCCTAACCCTAACCCTAACCCTAACCGTAACCCTAACCATATCTCTTACCCAGCCCTAACCTAACCCTAACCCTAACCCTAACCCTAACCCTAACCCTAACTTGTTCCTAAAAAGTTTCCAAGGAAAGAACATAAATGAAAAGCACTACTTTGTAAACTGAATCACATGTGTGTCACTCGCTCAATTAGGAATACAGGAAAACCGAAAAGTGTTATCTCGCACTGTACGGCACAGAAACAATTTTCCATCGAAAGAACAGTAAAGCAAAGCACAACTTTTTAAACGAATTCACATACGTGTCGCCTGTTCAATTATTATAACAGATAAACTGAAAAGTGATATAACGCACGGTACAGCACAGGAACAAGTTTCCATCGAAAGAACAGAAAAGCAAAGCACAACTTTTTAAACGAATTCACATACGTGTCGCCTATTCAATTATTATAACAGATAAACTGAAAAGTGATATAACGCACGGTACAGCACAGAAACACGTTTCCATCGAAAGAACAGAAAAACAAAGCACAACTTTGTAAACTAATTCACATACGTGTCGCTTGTTCAATTATTATAACAGGAAAACTGAAAAGTGATATAATGCACGGTACAGCACAGGAACAAGTTTCCATCGAAAGAACAGAAAAGCAAAGCACAACTTTTTAAACGAATTCACATACGTGTCGCCTGTTCAATTATTATAACAGGAAAACTGAAAAGTGTTATCTCGCACTGTACTGCACAGAAACAAGTTTCCATGGAAAGAACAGAAACGCAAAGCACAACTTTGTAAACTAAATCACATACGTGTCGCCCGTACAATTATTACAACAGGAAAACTGAAAAGTGATATATGACATTGTACAGCACAGGAACAAGTTTCAAATGAAAGAACAAAAAAGAAAATCACTAATTTGTAAACTAAATCACCTGTGTGTCGCTCACTCAATTAGGAATACGGGAAAACTGAAAAGTGTTATCTCGCACTGTATGGCACAGAAACAAATTTCCATTGAAATAACAGAAACTCAAAGCACAACTTTGTAAACTAATTCACATATGTGTCGCCTGTTCAATTATTATAACAGGAAAACTGAAAAGTGATATAACCCTCACCCTAACCCTAACCCTAACCCAAAGCCCCTAACCCTAACCCTAACCCTAACCCTAACCCTAACCCCTAACCCTAACCCTTACCCTAACCCTAACCCTAACCCCTAACCCTAACCCTAACCCTAACCGTAACCCTAAACATATCCCTTACCCAGCCCTAACCTAACCCTAACCCTAACCCTAACTTGTTCCTAACAGGAACAAGTTTCCAAGGAAAGAACGTAAATGAAAAGCACTACTTTTTAAACTGAATCACATGTTTGTCACTCGCCTAATTAGGAATACAGGAAAACCAAAAAGTGTTATCTCTCACTGTACGGCACAGAAACAAGTTTCCATCAAAAGAACAAAAACGCAAAGCACAACTTTGTAAACTAAATCACATACGTGTCGCCCGTTCAATTATTACAACAGGAAAACTGAAAAGTGATATAACCCTCACCCTAACCCTAACCCTAACCCAAAGCCCTTAACCCTAACCCTAACCCTAACCGTAACACTAACCATATCCCTTACCCAGCCCTAACCTAATCCTAACCATAACCCTAACCCTAACCCTAACCCATAACCCTAACCCTAACCCTAACCGTAACCCTAACCATATCCCTTACCCAGCCCTAACCTAACCCTAACTCTAACCCTAACTCTAACCCTAACCCTAACACTAACCCTAACCCTAATCCTAACCCTAACCCTAACCCTAACCCTAACTTGTTCCGAACAGGAACAAGTTTCCAAGGAAAGAACGTAAATGAAAAGCACTACCTTGTAAACTGAATCACATGTTTGTCACTCGCTCAATTAGGAATACAGGAAAACCGAAAAGTGTTATCTCGAACTCTACGGCACAGAAACAAGTTTCCATCGAAAGAACAGAAACGCAAAGCACAACTTTGTAAACTAAATCACATATGTGCCGCCCGTTCAATTATTACAACAGGAAAACTGAAATGTCATATATGACATTGTACAGCACAGGAACAAGTTTCAAATGAAAGAACAAAAAAGAAAATCTTTTATTTGTAAACTAAATCACCTGTGTGTCGCTCACTCAATTAGGAATACGGGAAAACTGAAAAGGGTTATCTCGCACTGTACGGCACAGAAACACGTTTCCATTGATATAACAGAAACTCAAAGCACAACTTTGTAAACTAATTCACATATGTGTCGCCTGTTCAATTATTATAACAGGAAAACTGAAAAGTGATATAACCCTCACCCTAACCCTAACCCTAACCCAAAGCCCCTAACCCTAACCCTAACCCTAACCCCTAACCCTAACCCTAACCCTAACCCTAACCCCTAACCCTAACCCTAACCCAAACCCTACCCCCTAAGCCTAACCCTAACCCTAACCGTAACCCTAACCATATCCCTTACCCAGCCCTAACCTAACCGTAACCCTAACCCTAACCCTAACCCTAACCCTAACCCTAACACTAACTTGTTCCTAACAAGTTTCCAAGGAAAGAACGTAAATGAAAATCACTACTTTGTAAACTGAATCACATGTTTGTCACTTGCTCAATTAGGAATACAGGAAAACCGAAAAGTGTTATCTCGCACTGTACAGCACAGAAACAATTTTCCATCGAAAGAACAGAAACGCAAAGCAAAACTTTGTAAACTAAATCACATACGTGTCGCCCGTTCAATTATTACAACAGGAAAACTGAAAAGTGATATATCACACTGTACAGCACAGAAACAAGTTTCCAACCGAAGAACAGAAATCCAAAGCACTACTTTGTAAACTAAATCAAATGTGTTCGCTCGCTCAATTAGGAATACAGGGAAACCGAAAAGTGTTATCTCGCACTGTATGGCACAGTAACAAATTTCCAAAAAAAGAACAGAAACGCAAAGCACAACTTTGTAAATTAAATGACATACGTGTCGCCTGTTCAATTATTATAACAGGAAAATTGAAAAGTGATATAACGCACTGTACAGCACAGGAACAAGTTTCCATTGAAAGAACAGAAAAGCAAAGCACAACTTTTTAAACGAATTCACATACGTGTCGCCTGTTCAATTATTATAACAGGAAAACTGAAAAGTGTTATCTCGCACTGTACGGCACAGAAACAAGTTTAAATCGAAAGAACAGAAACGCAAAGCACAACTTTGTAAACTAAATCACATACGTTTCTCCCGTTCAATTATTACAACAGGAAAACTGAAAAGTGATATATGACATTGTACAGCACAGGAACAAGTTTCAAATGAAAGAACAAAAAAGAAAATCACTAATTTGTAAACTAAATCACATGTGTGTCGCTCGCTCCATTAGGAATACAGGAAAGCTGAAAAGTGATATATCTCACTGTACAGCACAAAAACAAGTTTCCAACGAAAGAACAGAAAAGCAAAGCACTACTTTTAAATGGAATCACCTGTGTATCGCTCGCTCAATTAGAAATATGGTAAAACTGAAAAGTGTTATCTCGCACTGTACGACACAGAAACAAGTTTCCATTGAAAGAACAGAAACTCAAAGCACAACTTTGTAAACTAATTCACATATGTGTCGCCTGTTCAATTATTATAACAGGAAAACTGAAAAGTGATATAACCCTAACCCTAAAACTAACCCTAAGCCCCTAACCCTAACCCTAACCCTAACCCCTAACCCTATCCCTAACCCCTAACCCTAACCCTAACCCTAACCGTAACCCTAACCATATCCCTTACCCAGCCCTAACCTAACCCTAACCCTAACCCTAACCCTAACCCTAACCCTAACCCTAAGTTGTTCCTAACAGGAATAAGTTTCCAAGGAAAGAACGTAAATGAAAAGCACTACTTTGTAAACTGAATCACGTTTGTCACTCGCTCAATTAGGAATACAGGAAAACCGAAAAGTGTTATCTCGCACTGTACGGCACAGAAACAAGTTTCCATCGAAAGAACAGAAACGCAAAGCCCAACTTTGTAAACTAAATCACATACGTGTTGCCCGTTCAATTATTACAACAGGAAAACTGAAAAGTGATATATGACATTGTACAGCACAGGAACAAGTTTCAAACGAAAGAACAAAAAAGAAAATCACTAATTTGTAAACTAAATCACCTGTGTGTCGCTCACTCAATTAGGAATACGGGAAAACTGAAAAGTGTTACCTCGCACTGTACGGCACAGAAACAAGTTTCCATTGAAATAACAGAAACTCAAAGAGCACAACTTTGTAAACTAATTCACATATGTGTCGCCTGTTCAATTATTTTAACAGGAAAACCGAAAAGTGATATAACCCTAACACTAACCCTAACCCTAACCCTAAGCCCCTAACCCTAACCCTAACCCTAACCCTAACCCCTAACCCTAACCCTAACCCTAACCCTAACCCCTAACCCTAACCCTACACCTAACCGTAACCCTAACCATATCCCTTACCCAGCCCTAACCTAACCCTAATCCTAACCCTAACCCTAACTTGTTCCTAACAAGTTTCCAAGGAAAGAACGTAAATGAAAATCACTACTTTGTAAACAGAATCACATGTGTGTCACTTGCTCAATTAGGAATACAGGAAAACCGAAAAGTGTTATCTCGCACTGTACGGCACAGAAACAATTTTCCATCGAAAGAACAGAAACGCAAAGCAAAACTTTGTAAACTAAATCACATACGTGTCGCCCGTTCAATTATTACAACAGGAAAACTGAAAAGTGATATAACGCACTGTACAGCACAGAAACATGTTTCCATCGAAAGAACAGAAACACAAAGCACAACTTTGTAAACTAATTCACATACGTGTCGCCCGTTCAATTATTACAACAGGAAAACTGAAAAGTGATATATCACACTGTACAGCACAGAAACAAGTTTCCAACCGAAGAACAGAAATCCAAAGCACTACTTTGTAAACTAAATCACATGTGTGTCACTTGCTCAATTAGGAATACAGGAAAACCGAAAAGTGTTATCTCGCACTGTACGGCACAGAAACAATTTTCCATCGAAAGAACAGAAACGCAAAGCAAAACTTTGTAAACGAATTCACATACGTGTCGCCTGTTCAATTATTATAACAGGAAAACTGAAAAGTGATATAACGCACGGGCACAGGAACAAGTTTCCATCGAAAGAACAGAAAAGCAAAGCACAACTTTTTAAACGAATTAACATACGTGTCGCCTGTTCAATTATTATAACAGGAAAACTGAAAAGTGTTATCTCGCACTGTACTGCACAGAAACAAGTTTCCATTGAAATAACAGAAACTCAAAGCACAACTTTGTAAACTACTTCACATATGTGTCGCCTGTTCAATTATTATAACAGGAAAACTGAAAAGTGATATAACCCTCACCCTAACCCTAACCCTAACCCAAAGCCCCTAACCCTAACCCTAACCCTAACCCTAACCCTAACTCTAACCCCTAACCCTAACCCTAACACTAACCGTAACCCTAAACATATCTTTTACCCAGCCCTAACCTAACCCTAACCCTAACCCTAACTTGTTCCTGACAGGAACAAGTTTACAAGGAAAGAACGTAAATGAAAAGCACTACTTTGTAAACTGAATCACATGTTTGTCACTCGCTCAATTAGGAATACAGGAAAACCGAAAAGTGTTATCTCGCACTGTACGGCACAGAAACAAGTTTCCATCGAAAGAACAGAAACGCAAAGCACAACTTTGTAAATTAATCACATACGTGTCGCCCGTTCAATTATTACAACAGGAAAAGTGAAAAGTGATATAACGCACTGTACAGCACAGAAACATGTTTCCATAGAAAGAACAGAAATACAAAGCACAACTTTGTAAACTAATTCACATACTGGTCGCCTGTTCAATTATTATAACAGGAAAACTGAAAAGTGATATAACGCACCGTACAGCACAGGAACAAGTTTCCATCGAAAGAACAGAAAAGCAAAGCACAACTTTTTAAACGAATTCACATATGTGTCGCCTGTTCAATTATTATAACAGGAAAACTGAAAAGTGTTATCTCGCACTGTACTGCACAGAAACATGTTTCCATCGAAAGAACAGAAACGCAAAGCACAACTTTGTAAACTAAATCACATACGTGTCGCCCGTTCAATTATTACAACAGGAAAACTGAAAAGTGATATATGACATTGTACAGCACAGGAACAAGTTTCAAATGAAAGAACAAAAA
Organism: Meriones unguiculatus; assembly: GCF_030254825.1. Lineage (NCBI taxonomy): Eukaryota > Metazoa > Chordata > Mammalia > Rodentia > Muridae > Meriones > Meriones unguiculatus. The sequence continues at coordinate 48,142,296 of NC_083360.1, read as the reverse complement.
AGAAAATCACTAATTTGTAAACTTAATCACATGTGTGTCGCTCGCTCCATTAGGAATACAGGAAAACTGAAAAGTGATATATCTCACTGTACAGCACAAGAACAAGTTTCCAACAAAAGAACAGAAAAGCAAAGCACTACTTTTAAAAGGAATCACCTGTGTATCGCTCGCTCAATTAGAAATACGGGAAAACTGAAAAGTGTTATCTCGCACTGTACGGCACAGAAACAAGTTATCATTGACAGAACAGAAACTCAAAGCACAACTTTGTAGACTAATTCACATATGTGTCGCCTGTTCAATTATTATAACAGGAAAACTGAAAAGTGATATAACCCTCACCCTAACCCTAACCCTAACCCAAAGCCCCTAACCCTAACCCTAACCCTAACCCCTAACCCTAACCCTAACCCTAACCCCTAACCCTAACCCTAACCCTAACCAGAACCCTAACCATATCCCTTACCCAGCCCTAACCTAACCCTAACCCAAAGCCCCTAACCCTAACCCTAACCCTAACCCTAACCCTAACCCCTAACCCTAACCCTAACCCTAACCCCTAACCCCTAACCCTAACACTAACCCTAACCGTAACACTAACCATATCCCTTACCCAGCCCTAACCTAACCCTAACCCTAACCCTAACCCTAATCCTAACCCTAACTTGTTCCTAAAAATTTTCCAAGGAAAGAACATAAATGAAAAGCACTACTTTGTAAACTGAATCACATGTGTGTCACTCGCTCAATTAGGAATACACGAAAACCGAAAAGTGTTATCTCGCACTGTACGGCAGAGAAACAATTTTCCATCGAAAGAACAGAAAAGCAAAGCACAACTTTCTAAACGAATTCACATACGTGTCGCCTGTTCAATTATTATAACAGGAAAACTGAAAAGTGATATAACGCACTGTACAGCACAGAAACATGTTTCCATCGAAAGAACAGAAACACAAAGCACAAATTTGTAAACTAATTCACATACGTGTCGCCTGTTCAATTATTATAACAGGAAAACTGAAAAGTGATATAACCCTCACCCTAACCCT